>NC_092210.1:4999906-5031905 GCF_043381705.1 Parasteatoda tepidariorum
CTACGTCTGATTAAGAACTATAAGAATAAAAAAAAAGAAATAATATGACAGTTTTTTTTATTTCAATATGAGAAATTTTAAAAATTGTTTTTTTTTATCCTAGGAATTCTTTGTTTTACTTTTTTAGTTTATGAGTTTTAAATAAAAATTGTTGTCAAAATACTTCTTTTTTAAAAATTAAATGGTATAACATTATGTGTTTTTGTATACTTCTTGCATATTCTAATGTTTGAAGTAATATGATTCAGAAAAGTATGGAATAAAAATTCGGTACTTGCGTATTAACGCCCCGCAGCTACAAATTTGACGGTTTTTAAGTGCCGTCAATCTACACCTAAAATTTTTGTGACAAATCATAAAATGAAACACTTTATTTAAAATCAAAGTCGGATTTCGGTGGGAAATGGGCCGATATAGAGTTTAACATAGATTCAAAACAATCTCTATTTTCTGTCACCTGATGCTGTCGTCCTATTAACTCTAATAAATAAGATTCCAAATGAAATAACATTTCCAAAGTGTACGTTTACCAAGATAAAGTTTCACGTCATGGGAATTGGTTTATTTCGTTTTTTTGGTAAAATATTTCGCTTCTGAGAAAATAAAATTGCATCTTGTTTTGTTTTTGGCAAATCCCAAAGACGAATTTTCGTAGCATTAAAAAATGGTGTCAAAAAGAGAATTTTTTTGTTTCGTAAGCATTCTTTATTTTAAGTCTTTTTAGTTTCTAAATAATGATTTTTATTGAAACTTAAAATTTTTTGATAAAAATTTTTGTTGAAACATTTTTTTACAAAATTAAATTTTATAAAATTATGAGGCTTACGTACACTTTTTGTTCATTTCAATTTTTGAAGTAATATGATTCTTAAAACTATGGAATGTAAAGTTTAAATAGGATTTTCATGTTATATCATTAAATTTAGTAAAACTATTTCTCGGGCATTAGGTTTTAACTCTTATAAGAATATACATATTTTTTTCTGTTTATGTACAAATATTTTTCCGATGTGTTTTGGATGTTCTTTCTCTTAAAAAAAGAGATGCCATTTTGTTTTCGCTTGCATAAGAAAGAATATCAAACATACTGCTCATATAGAAATCGTCGGTATTCGTCTCATACAACAACGCCCCCTATAGTTCGTTGCAATCGCGAATAACAAATTTGATGAGTTCACAACTGTAGTTTAATATTTTTGCTTACTAAACGGGCGGATGTATTTTAAATACAACTTTTGCATTCATCACTTTGTGCATGAAGCTGAAAATTAAGTTCTGAATCATTAACGAATCTATTTAACCGTAATTCATAATAGTATTTGTAATTTGCACCAAATAATAATTGCAAAACGGTTAATAAGATCAGACACCGATTTATCTAACATTATCTTAAAATATAACATAGGATTACGTTATAATAACAATAATACAAACTCTTCATTTAGCAAGCAAACAAAATTAAAAACGTAATAATAACGTTAGGGGTACAAAAATATTTTTAGGAAAGTAATACCTTTATGACTTACATCAATTTTACGTCAATTTTATGCTGATGACAACCAAACCAGTAGAAAATTAATGGGGGAAAATTGGATCCTATCATGTGATTTTTCCGGCCAATTAAAAATGCACTGACAACAATGGAAAACTGCGACATCATCATAAAATTTTTATATGTAGTTAGATTAATAGTTAGTCTATACTCACCCCATTTCATGGGCCACAAAAAATGTACACGAAAAATTTTAAAAAGAAACATTCTTAAAAGAAGTTTTCAAATTTGCACAATTTTTTACTTATTTTATTTTAAAACCGTCGCTGAACATCCGACCCAATCTCTGGGTTTACGACTACAAATGTTCAACTCCGTAGCCTTGTAATTTTGAACCCAATCCAGAAGAGAAGGAAACTCCTGGATCAAGTATTGGAAGAAATTTGCCTTCGTGGAGGACTTTTTGATGGAACTAATTCGCACTTGCGTTACATAGAGAGGAAGACCACGAGAAAATCTCGCGGTTAGACTGAGGACAAAGGGATTCAAACCCATGATCCGTCTACCACTGAGGATATTTCACATCAGCACTGTGGTTAGTGCAAGCCGGATGCGGATTCGTATCGACCAGCAATCGCTGGGAATTAAAGACGGTTCACCTCATTGGAAGGCGAACACTCTATCCCCTGGGCCATCGAGGCTCTTGCTCAAGTATTATTCAAAATAAAGATAAACTCTCCCATTCCAATTAAAAATTACTAATATATGTTCAAATTAAAAACTAGTTGTTTTTTATGGGAATTTATGAAAATTTCTCCTACATTGTTTCATGGTGATCAAATTGAAACATAATAACACCATAACTAATGAGGACGCTTGCGATGGTCAGTAACAGAGAGTTATTGATGACAAACATTCCTCCTCCAGTGACACAAAGGTTTGTGCTCTGAATCGTCTGGAACAATATATCAAATACATTTGCTGTCTGCGTGTCAGAAGCGATTGTGAAGAATTTATAAGCGCATTCAACCACCGAATCTTTCAAACTCTGCGTCTTGTCAATTATGTCAGTTCCACAATATGAAAGAGAAAGGAGAGCAAATACCGCAACCACAAACAGGCATGCACTGTCGACAATGGTGGCAAGGTTTTGGTATGTTAAATCACTGTAAATGAACACGCTGACAGAACTGAATATGCCACAAACAAGGGCTCCATACGTTAAAAAAACGTACGCACTGAGGGCCGAATCCACTTCTTGGAAACCAGATACAATTTTTACAGACTGTCGAATTAAAAGCAATATTTTCGTTTTGTCGGTGGGTGATTCGCTGAATTGGTTAATTATCTTACTTTTAAAGGACAGAATAATATTTCTTAGAGCTATGTAAGCATTGCAACTGAGCAAAATTATAAACCCAGTTGTAGATAGGCTAATTCCATAGATGGTAATCATAGTAACCAGAACTAGGTCAACGAAGTGTTTCTGGAACTGTGTTGGTATCCATCCTGGTGTCTGAATGCCTATTTTTCGCTGGTAGATTTGCAGATAGAAAACAAATATTGATATGATTCCTAATAATATCATGAAGACTAACAAAAACATGGTGAGTTTCAATGTGCCTTTTTTATTATTTTTATCTTGGTTCGGAGAAGCAACTCGTAGCTGACCTAGAAGAAGCATAGAATGGTAAAGCTGTCTTCTCTTAATATTTAATGTTATCATGGTCAAAAAAGCACAAATTGCGTATCCATAATAGGCAAGCAAAATTGAAAACGTCGGAATAAGTTGGTGAACGTACAATAGACTTAAGACAAATCCGGCTGTTTTAAGAACGTTTAAAGCAGCGAAGTAGACTTGCCACTGTTTTTTTAAGTCCTTGTTTTGCTCCAGTAAGATCGATGGGGACATGGGTAAGCCGATTATCATCCCGACGAAAAAGATAATGCAAAAGACATTTCGTTCGCTGTTCTGCATTGGGAGCTCATTTTTTGGTGAGTGTTCGATTTCGTTGTTAGTCAAATTATATTTCGTCTCATTTTTCGATTCGTTTTCGCTATGTTCTTTCAAACTGTCTATGCAAAATGGCTTTATTTTTGGAGAGTGTTTAGATGGCATCATTAATTCGAAACAAAATCTTTAAAAATGCTTTACTTTTCTTCGAAATGTTCTTTTAGCTCGAAAGAGTAAGAGTTGAGAGATATCAATCGGAATAATTTCGTTCACTCAATTTTAGTCTTGGTAAATCGTTCTTTATTATGGAAATAGTTCAATTCGCAAAAGCTAGTAACTATGTTCTCTACTCGTTTGGCTTCTACAAGTGGGAGAAAAATTGCATTCTTAACTTGTTTTAATCGACTGACGATTGAAAAATTCTTCTAAAAGTGCTAGTTTCTCGGCAAGATTTAAAGTCGTCGGAACATTTTAACTTGCAGAAAACAGCCGTCACTATCGGAGTTCGTATTGTTTCATTTTTTAAACAAAATTCACATTCAAAAGATCACTTAATTTATTAAGCAAATTGATGATCAGAACGTTTTAACAGTTTTAATTTTCTCAATAAAATATAAATTTCATCAAAATATATTTGAATCTTCTAAAACCAAAAAAGTTTCACCATCAGAGAATTCTAAAATTTCGTACTATAACCCCATCTTGACAAAATTGGTATTCCAAAAATACTATAACTATCGGTGAATTTTAAACCTTTTTGTTATTTCACTTCTCTCAATAGTATATTGTGTCAGATATTTTAATCTGCAAAATAAAGAATAGCAATTGAATTCTTCCAGCTCCAATTTTTCTCAGTAGTATACAAAGTCAGATATTTTAAGTTGTAAAATAAGGATTCTCAATTAAATTATTGAGTTCCAACTCCAGTTCTTCTCAATAATATACAAAGTCAGATATTTTATTCCGCAAAATAAGGATTCGCAATTGAATTCTTGAGTTCCAACTCCAGTTCTTCTCAATAATATACAAAGTCTGATATTTTATTCCGCAAAATAAGGATTCGAAATTGAATTCTTGAGTTTCAACTCTAGTTCTTCTCAGTAATATACAAAGTCAGATATTTTAAGCTGTAAAATGAGGATTTGAAATAGAATTCTTGAGTTCCAACTCTAGTTCTTCTCAATAATATACAAAGTCAGATATTTTAATCCAGCAAAATAAGGATTCGAAATTGAATTCTTGAGTTCCAACTCTAGTTTTTCTCAATAATATACAAAGTTAAATATTTTAATCCGCAAAATAAGGATTCGCTATTGAATTCTAGAGCTCCAGTTTTCTCAACGAAACTCCGTCTTAAATAAAATATAAGTAGACATTAGTTATCTCAGTTAAAATCTTCCGAATAGTCTCTTCGCAACTAGAAATCGAATTCACGGAGCTTCTTATCTTCGTGAGACTGCGTTTTGATGTGAAAGGCTTTTCGTTGTGAAAGACCACAGACTAATTATCATTAATTATACTCAGTCAGCACGCGAATACCACTCAAATGATCGTATGGATCGATAGGGAGGGGTCATGATAAACCTTAAGTGTGTTTTAATTTTCTGTTGCGATATTGCATTACTCGATGGAGTTAACGAACATCAGTTGCTACCGCCTCTTAATGGCATAGCTCTAAATATTTAATTGGGTAGAATTTATGACTCATAGATTCTTAGAACGGAGGTTGTATAAGAGGTAGTATTTATTATATACCTAAGGACATATGTCAAACTTACAAAGAAAAATGCACACTTTATATTGTTTAGATAAATATTTTGTTTAACTTCGATAGATGAATTCAGTATTTGTCACGCGTGCTTCGGAAAGAGTGTTTTATTTCCGACGCTCTCTTTAACTTTTTACAATTATTGGAAGTTTGCTTAATGTTATGAGATCAGTTGTTGGAAAAACTACGTTATTTTTGTAGTTAACTGCGACTACTTTTTTTTAAATATAGTGACTACAAACTACTTTCGAAATTTAGGAACTACTTCACTACTTTAAGGAGACTAACTTTGCTGGAGAACTTTATTTAGGACACGAATTCCACTTGCATCGGCCATAGTGCTAACGTGAAATATCCTTAGTGGTAAGCGGATCATGGGTTAGAGTCCCCTTGCCGTCGGGGCAAATCGTGTTAGATTTTCATGGTTTTCCTCTCCATGTAACGCAAATGTGGGTTAATTCCATCAAAAAGTTATCCCCGAAGGCAAATTTCTCCCACTACTTGATTCAGGAATTCCCTTGTCTTCTGGATTGAGTTCAAAATTTCAAAGCTACAGAGTTGAACAATAGTAGTCGTAACCCCAAAAATTGGGTCGGCTGTTCAACGACGGCAATAAAATAAAATTATGATTGATAGCACTATTTTAAATTGATAAACAATTATGTGTTTTGTTTAAGTTGGATTTAAAATTTATATCATAAAAATTAATTTACTTTAAAAAAATAAGAGGTTTCTTTGTTTGAGATGTTTTTTGTTTTATTTCTAAAATAGCTTTTTTCTAACCTAACTTTTAAGTCTAAAACTAAATCACTAATAGCATCGTCTTTAGTATACCCTGATTGTATCATGAGGTTGTCAATCTCTCTTAGAGATCCTCAAAAAGAGATCTAAAGCTCTACTTTGAATACATTTGAATTTACTTATTTGTTTTTTAATATTCCTTATCTTTATATTTTTCTGCATTTGGTGCTGAGGTTTGCCCGGTAACTAGGCGAGGTTTTTTCCGTGCCTCCCAAAAATGGTCGTAAATAGAGGTGGTCGCTACACAGAGGTGATCCTTTCTGGAAGTTATAATAATGTAATAATGATATTGCAGGATTATGTCTCCACTAAGTAATTCCGTCTTAAAATATTAAAAAACATATCCATCACTTGAAACTTTTCGTTTACTCTATAAGTTTACCTGAATTCACTTTTTCTGTGTCTTAAATTTTAAACTAATTGTATCGGTGAAAGAGAATTTGCCATGAAGGATTTCTCCCGTGTTACGAGAGTATTTATAATTTTAACATTAACCTCCTACAGAGTGGTTTCCGCGAAATTTTCAAGAAACTATTTTTCCCACTTACTAAACTTTATAACCGTTGTTGAACAGCCATCCCAATTTTTTGCTGTTTAAAACTACTAATAATCAAAGCTTAACCCCGCCCCGTCACAGTTAAGGGACAACCGGAGAATACTGTAAACCTTGGCCAAAGAATACCTAATACGTGTTCTTTGTTCGCCAAGCTGTAAACTATAAGATCCAAAGATTCCCTGCCTCCAACCAGAAGGCCTCAAAGTGAAATCCTAGTGAATCTTAAAATTGACAAAAGTAGTTACTCAGAAAATAGAATTTTGGAGTTTGAGTGTTCAAACATAATAGGCGAGGCATCAATTAAAAAAAAAAGAAAGAAACATTGAAAAAAGGTAACAAACATATTGTGATGATGAAAAGAACCAGAATTTGTTCAAAGCCCATGAAAACAGATACAATTTCAAAAAGAAGAGTTACGGCGAAGAAGACGCTCTATTCCCTGCTGATAGTTGGTACTGTGCACATAATATATACTTAAATTAGGAAGTATCGCATGAAATAACCTTTTCAATGCCTTTCAATTGCCATTTTTTTCACAATAAATTTCTAATACAAACAATGATACATAACTTCGCGAATTTTCTTCTGGTTTTATTAAAATTTTAACGGCTGTATATCATTGATACGTTTCACGAAGTAATTTCTTTATAATTGCGATTATAGTTTTCATGGTCAGATAGATCATGGGTTAGAGTCCCCTTGTGGTCAGGCTAACTATGGGATGTTTCCGTGGTTTTCCTCTCAGTGTAACGAAAAGGTGAGTTAGTTCCAGCAGAAAAATTCCTCAACGGAGGCACATTTGTCCCAATGCTGGATCCAGGAGTTCCCTTGTCTTCTGAATTTTGTTCAAAATGACAAGGCTACGGAGTTGAACTGTAGTAGTCTTAAACTGCAAAAAATTGGGATGGTTGTTCAATAAAGATTATATAAAAGTAAGCTGATAGTGAATATTTACTCTATCTTTCAATACGTGCAAAATACAAAGCCACCGACCAACCACAATTTGAGGTATAAAGCCTGAGTTATCTTAGATTCTATATTAATTTTTTATTTAAAAATTATAGAAGTACGATTCTGTAATCAACAGTTTTTGATAGGTAGTTAAATGCCATTCACTTGCCTGTTCTTAGATATTTGATAAGTATCTATGTTTTTAAGCAATTAACGTTAAAAGAATATTTTAGCGACTTGCAAATCTGTTTAGATCAGTCTAAACTGTAATAAAAATTTATTTTAAAAAGAAATCCCACTAAAAACTGAGAAGCGTGTAGTTTTAAATTAAATCAAATCATTTCATTTGCTGAAAAGATTAGTGAAAAAATTCATAGATATATTCTTAAAATTATCAAGAACTATTTCTCCTAATCTTACAAAGCGACTCCTTTATTTCATCCTTTTTTTGAAAGATATTCTGTTGTCTAATAATATTAATGTCACCCATCAAAAGTTTGTAAAGTACAAAAAATAATAGGAAACACAAATGAAATATTTAACCTATAAGTTTAATAAGGAGAGGGAAAAGGCCATTTTAAGTTTTAATATTCTCAAAAGTATAAAATGCTTTTATTTTATTGTACAATGTCCATTTTATCGTAAAAAGTATTATTAATATCGTAATGGAAAATCTTCGTTTTATAGTAAGAATAATAAAGATATTCATTTTATAAAGAGAAATATCCGTTTTATGGCGAAAAGTATTCGCTTTGTAATGGAAAATATTTATTTTGAAATGAAAGATCTTCGTTTTATAGTAAGAATAATTAGTTTTTTAATGGAAGATATTTATTTTATAAAGTAAAATATCCGTTTTATGGTGAAAAGTATTCGTTTTGTAATGGAAAATATTTATTTTGTAATGGAAGATATTCGTTTTGTAGTAAAAAGTATTTATTTAAGGTGAAGGTTCATAAATAAATAGGGGAAAAAAAGAGTTTTTTCTTGTATCACACGTTAAGTTGAAATACTTATAATATATAAAAGCTGCTGAGTAAATTATTTTTATTTCTATCTGTTTCTTGTGATTCCTCAAACTCGCTATCGAAAGTAATCCAAACTTCAAGTGAAAATAATTACTCATTTTTTTGTGATAGTCTCTCCGCAAAATAAAATATAAAAATATTTTTTTTTCCTCGTCTTTTTATTTTTCCTTGTAACAGAAAGTGTGATCCTTTTATTTTTTCTCACTGTACCTGGCGTTGTTCCAGGTCTGCCGGTCGGTCAGAGATACAAGAGCTCTGTTGGGAAGTTGAGTTGGGTTGCTAGGCAACGCGGAGAGTATCATCCAGCCTTGTTACATCGCAACCTTGGTTTTCCTTCCGATGGATTCAGATGCAATTCCGTCTCGGATAGACTCACAGCGGGGGAGTAACATCCTTTTGTCGCATCCCTGACATCCTGCTGATTTCCCCTCAACAACTAACTCTCTCGTGAGAAAAAGAAATAGCTGTTTTCTTTTATTGCGTCTGGCATTAAAGGAAAGCTTTTCGAAGGAATTCCGAATAGTTTGTAGCAATGAGTAATTGTCTCTTTCTGTTTTAAATTCAAATGTGCTTAGTTAAACGAGCTGGCGATAAAGCAATCCTGTAAGGGATACCGTGAAGAAAAATTAGCGGATACAGGTAATTATATTATTAAGTTCCTTTTTATAACTAAAGACATCATTTTAAAGTTCCGTCCTGTGAATTATTTGATCGATTTCTTTGAAAATATAGACTTTGGTAGGTGCTTTTTTTTTCTTTTAGTATTTTTTTTTTAAATTTATAATAAAAGAAGCATTAAGTTTATGAAATGCAGTAATGCATATTTTATTGGAATCATGCATTCTGAGTTTATTACTTTAAAAGTTTTCGAATGTTCAATTTTTTTTTTCTTTTAAGAACGAACAATGAAAAAAACTCAGTCCGACCGCAAGCACATAACGGAGATGAGAGGATTCGTGATTTGCTTATTTTTGTGGACTGCTTATTTGCTTATTTTCGTAAGCCATTAAAATTCCTTTACTTTCAAAAAAAAATTTCTTTAATGAAAAAATGCAACGAAGAAACTGGCAAATAATTAGAACAATAACAACTTCATATTTAGTTTGGGTAAATAAAACATAAAAAAAAAAAAAAAAANAAAAAAAAAAAAAAAAAAAAAAAAAAAAAAAAAAAAAAAAAAAAAAAAAAAAAAAAAGGACGCAGGGACGAAAAGAAATCAGAGTTCCCTGTGACTTCCCAAAGCTATTCGAAAAAATTTCGCCTGGCCATTTGGCATACATGCGAAATTTCATTTTCTCTCTTACTTCGTTTAGAAAACACAATTAAAATGAATCAATATTACTCCTTTATTTAAACTTGTTAAACAGTAATGATAAAAATATGGAAAAGTATCATTTCAGGTATCCATTATACAATCCTCAATAAATCTTGAAAACTCCATTTTTTAAATAATTTCTCTCGCAGCTCCTTTTTCTGGACACAAACGAGCTAGCTTCATCAGAAATTAAGAATTAAGACATCAGCTTAGCAGATCTTTAAAAACCCGTTCGCGCATTTCTTTTACTAAAATAAAAAATTCATAAGGTGCAACAGGGAAAACGTAAATACAATAGCGAATGTTAGTAGAAGTTGGAAAAAAAAACCAATTGTAATTACTTACTGCAGAAACTTATATTTAACTCTTTTAAATACATAAAAATGTCTGCAGTTAAAAGACTGCATACATTATATATTTATATTTATGACAGTCGTTGAATAGCAGACCCAGTTTTTGGGCTTAAGACTACTAATGGTCAACTCGGTAGCATTGTAATTTTCAACCCAATCAAGACAAGGGAACTCCTATATCAAGTATTGAGAGGATTTTGCCTTCGTGGAGGACTTTTTTGATGAAATTAACCAGCATTTGCGTTGCATGAAATCATGGAAACATCCCACACGATTAGCCTGATGGCAAGGCAAGGGGACTCTAATCCATGATCCATCTATCACTGAGGATAATTTACGTTATTTTATAGATATATAAAATACTACAATAATATATAAATTAAATTAATTNTTTACAACATAACATATAAGCAGTGACTTTTTGTTTTTACAATTTAAAACAGTTGGTCTATTTTTTTTCATTTCCGATCACTGGATATGTTCTACTTTTCCATTTCCCCATTATATATGTTCTATTTTCCCATTTCTAATATCACACTTCAAATATTTTAACCTCTTTTTCTGCTATTGCTAACCTTTCATACTCGATGTCTGGCACTACGGAATCTTCCGATTTCTTAAAAACAATCTCAATTCAATGCGGCGGTTCGCATTCGTCCAGTATCGTCCACAAACTTCAACTATTTTTCAAGTAGCGGTTGAACGTGGAAAAAGCCTTTCAAAACGTGATGGGCAATCGTCCCTACTCTCAAAACTCTAGGATAAAAGTACAGAGTTCTTAGCATAACAAGTTATTAGAGATCATTAACTTAACACTAAACATACCATAACCGGTCAAATGACCGTTTAAAAAATTTTGCATCGAAAATGCGCTTATCATCTTATCGTTTTTGCACATTTGACTTCATGACTTCTTCTAACAATTATATACAGTTAATATTTTATTATTGTTATTTTATTTTTTTGTATTTTGAATGTTTCGAATAATACTTGTCGTATACCTATTTCTACTACAACCAGNAATGCACTTATCATCTTATCGTTTTTGCACATTTGACTTCATGACTTTTTCTAACAATTATATACAGTTAATATCCTATTATTGTTATTTTATTTATTTTTTTGTATTTTGCTTGTTTCGAATAATACTTGTCGTATACCTATTTCTACTACAGCCGGTCATTTGACCGGGAGAACAATTTATTGCTTTATAAGGTTATCGGATCAGTAATTGCGGTGTAATACGTGTTCACGTATGGCATTCGATGAGTTGCACATTTCTGCAAAGACTGTTACGTAGAAAGTTCAATCAGAATAACTGTGAATTCAAATTTTAGATTGGCATTTTTGTGCAAAAAAAGGTGACAAAAACTAAATGTTTTGGTAAGTAGCTTATATTTAATTTTGATAGCTTTACTCCATTTCTAACTAACTGTTAGTTTTTACCCAGAAAAATGTCGAAACAATCAAGACAGCACGAGTTCTTAGAAGAAATAATATTAATTATAAGAATAATTATAAGAATTATAATTCTTATATATTCTGATAATTATAAGAATTTCAGAAATAATAGTAATTATAAGAAATATGTTTGCGAAAAATGTGCAATGGAAACACCCTGTATATATGTAAAAAATGTGTTGATCAATGAATTAAAAATTCTTATTCTTTGTGTTAAATAAATAATACATATAAATAGGAAATATACAATTTTGTTTAATTATAATGAAGGTTTTTTAGTTTATTTCCTTCCTAACATCCATATTTCTTACATTCAATCAAGAAACATAAAGTCCGGTGATTTGACCGGCTATGGTAGAAATAGGTATACATTAACTGTTGATATGTTTAGTGTTAATGACATCGCTGTTTGGTTTTGTCTTAAAAAGAACGTCTCAATTTTAGCATTGCTGCTGTAGAAAAGATTAAAAACCTATTTTTTTAAAAATTTGAACATGTTTCGCTTACGACTCGTAGTAATAGATATGAGAATTTAGCTTATCAATCCAACTATTAATTAAAAACATCCTATTATTATGAATGACGCCTTAATATTCATAAAGCTCTAATTTCAATATTTTCTTACTTTAGAATTTATGTATACACAGATGTTTTTCCATTTGTAAACGTAATCTAGATAATATCGAGAGAAAAAAAACTATCTATATTTGTCATTTCCTAAATAAACATTGACATACATTAAACATACGAAAGTAAATTAAAAATATTAAATGCCGGATAACTCTAATTTATGCGTCACAAAAAATTACTTATGATTAGAAATTCTATCCAATGCGTCATAAAAAATTAATAGAGATAATTAATAATGAATAACGATTATTCTCTGAGACTTAACATTATTCTCTCAATGTTATTAACATTATTTTCTTAAGATAACTAACATTATTTTCTTAAGATTATTAATATTTTTCTCTTCCAATTATTGACAATATTTTCGTAATATTGTTAATATTTTTCTCTCAGGATTATTGTTATTGAATATGAATATTAATATTATTTTCTCGAGATTATTAATACATCTCTTAAGATTATTGAAATTACTCTCTTAAGATTATTAACATTATTCTTTTAGGATTATTGACATTATTCACTTAGGATAATTTTTCTTAATATAAACTAAATTTTTCTCTGAAGATTATGGATATTATTCTCTTAAAACTTTTAATATTTTTCTCTTAAGATTATTGACATTGCTCTTTTAAGATTATTAACATCATTCTCTTGAGATTATTCATATTATTCCCTTAAGATTATTAACAATATTCTCTTCAGATGATTGGTATTTTTCTTTTATGCTCATTAACATCATTCTAAGATTATTAACATTATTCTCTTAATATTATTTACATTGTTTTAGAATTATTAATGCATATTCTTATAAATTATTAACATTATTTCCTTAGGATTATTCCTTAGGATTAATATAACTAGTATTTTAGTTTAAATACATATGCTTTTGTTTTTAATAACTTAAAATTGGTACGACCAGAATAAGTTCAGTAGCATTTTCTAGTTAGTAGCTCAAATCAAATCAAAATAAAATGATTCTAACAAAAAAGAATTTTTTGTTTGCTTGGAATTATCTTTGAATAAACCAGGTTTATAATTCTGTGCAAAATATTTTGCTTTCCTCAAATAATTCTTGAGATATAGCGAAATACGCAAAAAGGGAAAATTAACATTAATATATCATAACTTCCCACAGCTCAAACTGTTGGAACTGCATTGAAAAAAAAAGAATCTGAATAAATAGAAAGATAGGTATGTTTACTCAGAGAAAGTATATTTTTGTGGCTGACATATTACCAGTGCGGCTGATATCGAAACTTGTTGTTGGCATAAATGCACTTTGCATTAATATATACATATATAAAATCAAGCCAACAGTCAAGATGAATATTTTTCATATTTTTTCCAAATATATAAATAAACAAAAATTCGTGTAATAATAAAAGAAAAATATTAGTTTAAAACTTAAAAATGAATAATTATTTTCAATTTTCAATATTTAAGGGTTTGAGACTTAATATCTTCTAGACTATTTTATTTAGTCGCATTGCGAAAAACATTCGTTTGATTTCAGTAACCGCCAACTTCAAATTAATATAAATTAAAAAAGTTTTAATATTCTAATTCACATCAACCATTATTTTTATCAATGGAATCTGTATTTGTTTGTTACTTCCTCTTTAAACAACTTCATGAACAATAATAATGCAAACTATTCTATAATAGTAACTTAAAATTATATATTGTTCTACTTAACTTACCGTTAAAGTTACAAAACCATTAAATGTACAGTGCGCAAATTATGCATGTAGTAAGTTCAATTACAAAATTATTATAATTACATATTACGAAAATATTTTAAATTATTCCTGAAAATTTTCGCTCATGTAAGTTTATTTGAATTCGCAACTCTCTTTATAGATTTTGTTTTATGTTTTGTTCTATTTTCTCTTTACATTTCATTTTCTGTTTTCTATGCGATATTTATTACTAAAAACTTTCGATTCCATTTTGTTTCAAAAATTATTTTTGAATACTCCTCACACTATTGTATTGATATATTTTGCTTTGACTATATTGATACAATATTAGAAAGCACTCCTTTTTGCGGATATAATCGTGTGAGCTGATGAAGAGATCATATCTTTTTTTCCTGTATTTGTTTTATTGTGATTCAGAATCACAATAAAACATTTAAAATAGCCTTGTCGTAAATTCCAAAAATGATTGATTAGATTGCAAATACTGTGGGAGCTAATATTCATATACAGAACCTTACCAAATTTAAATAAAAGCTCTTGAGTAAAGTCTTAAGAAATACGTGTCGAAAAAAGGTTAATCACGAGTTTATAGTCCAATTTTGCTCTACTAATCTACTATGTGACTTTAAAAAATTTAGCATTAGTTACATCAAACAAAAAGGGTATAATATATAAGATCCCAAGAGAGGCAGTGCTGTATGGATAAGTTCTCGCCTGAGTCCCTTTTTTATACTAATTAATAAAAGTATTTTATGTTAACAATATAAGATAACATCTTTAAATAAATGTGATTATTTTACTATAGGGAAATATGCTTAATTTTTTTTATTGTCTGCACCATCGTAACATTATATATATATTATATATCGAGAGAGAACAATTCAGATTGCAGTGAAAAATCATATTTCATATAAGTCATATGTTTAAAATTAGATCGCAGAATGTATATTTTCATGGCTAAATACAAAATTTTAACGAAATCGCTCACATAGTTCTTGAGAAATTTAATTTTAAATATAATTTTTTTTCCAAATTCAGGTTGCTCACACTCAGGAACTATTTAACCAATTTCTCTCAAATTTCGTATTTTGCTACGCAAAATTTTATACCTCACCATTCAAAATTTTTTCGACTATTATTAAATAAAATACTAATAACCCATAATATAAAACTACTAAAAAAAACAAAAAAATAATAAATATTTACTTAAATTTATTCTTTGCATGGATTTATTTTCACATAAACACATTTTAGAATAGTGCGCAAAATTTTTTCATTTAGCTTAAAAAGTTCTCGATACATGACAAAATGTCCAAAAAGTAAAATTAGCATTAAGGGGTCGAAACTTTTGATAGCTCACCTGATCAAATTAGGGGGACCATATTTTCCAAATTGAGGCTACTTCCTATTTTTGGCTTCAGAAATTCGAATTCATTCAAAAAAGGGTATGTTTATTCGGAGAAAGTACGTTTTTATGTTTGATTTCGTAGCTTAAAATATCGTCTTCAAAAATTATATAGCATATTTGAAGTCACCCCCTCGAACCTTTAAGACAGAGTCTTAGAGCGTGAAAATCCGATTATAAAAATTAAAAGTTATTCAGGATGCTCAGTTTACTTTTTTACGCACTGTATACATAACCTAGCTAAACTTCAGAATAATTAGGAAGATCCTCTAAAGTTCAGAATCGAGTTTTTTCCACAATTTAGTGTGAACATAAACTGTGTCTGTACCGTTAAAGTTTGAAAGTTTCTTTCTCTCATTCTATGAACAAATTTGTTGATTGTTTTATTTTTTATTTTATAACCGTCGTTGAACAGTCGGCCCAATTTTATGGGTTTACGACTACTAATGTTCAGCTCCGTAGCCTTCTAATTTTGAACCAAATCCAAGGACAAGGGGACTCCTGCATCAAATAGTGGGAGAAATATGCCTTCGTGGAGGACTTTTTGATGGAGCTAACCCGTATTTGCCGTATATGGAAAGGAAGATCACGAGAACCTCCCACGGTTAACCTAACGGCAAGGGAACTCTAACCCATGATCCGTCTACCACTGAGGATATTTCACATCAGTACTGTGGTTAGTGAAAGCCGGATGCGAATTTCGTATCGGCTGTGATTCGAACCCCGGTTCGTCTCATTGGAAGACGAGAGCTCTATCCCCTGAGCCATCACGGGTCTTGTTGATTGTTTGTATTGACTTGATCTTTTAGATACCGATCCCGCAGTGAACTGATCTTAAAGACACGATTCCCAGCCGAACACCGACGTCAAGCATCACTGGCTGTGGTTGATAAGCGGGTGGGTGACCACTTTGATCAGCCTGCGCAGGTACCTATGGTGAGCGGTATCGGTCCTCGCTAAACAGTTCTACCGTAATGTCGTTAGAACTGTTTCTAAGTCGTTAAGCTACCAATGCAGAGGAGCCATTCCCTCTGCAGAGAATCAAAATTGTGATGGCATGTCTTCGGATTATCCTCAGGGATGTTTCTCAAACCGTCGCGTCGCCAATAGCCCATTGTGCAGCTCTAGTGCGTCGTAAATAAAATATCCACTTACCTTTAGATACCGAAAAACAAATAATGACCTCAGTAATAATGGATTTTGCTTTATGTTCAGAATGAAAAGAAATATAAAAAATCTTACTATGCGTGAAAAATTTGTTATTTTTTTATGCAATTTAAGAAAAATAACTAAAAAAAATTTTATAAGCTTCAACAAATCTTTTTCTGCTACTTTTACAGAGCGATTATGTATGTCCAAATATAATTGAATTTACCGTTATTGGTAAAAAATTTTATATGCAAGGAAAAAATTATAAAAATTAAGAAATTCAAGTAACTTTTCGGCCAGTTTTGTGACATAATAAATATCTTATTATTTAAATCAGGAGGTTTTTTTTTCATGACCAGAATGAGAAAAAAATATATCGAATCTCAGAATGCGTGAATAATTAGTTATTTTCTTATACAATAAAAATAAAACAAAATTGTTAAGTTCAATTAATTCAATTAATAAGGAAATATATTTTATTGCATTTGCAAGTTTCTAAGCTACATATTTGTAAGTAAAAATCACATTTTCTGACATAAATTCTATCAGGATTCAGGAATTACTACATCCTAATCGGGGCACAGTTGAAATATATCTTTATTCTTTTGTGGATCTATCGAGCGAATGATGAGTAATGTTCATTTTCATGAAATGATAACGCTAACAGAAAACTATCTCATTCATTTCGTTTATCCTTTACATTTGCTCGTTAAAATTTTTCTTACTGTTCTTTCATTATTTTCTTAAAAACAAACAGTATGTGTGGTGTAAGTATGTATTAAGAAAAATGATTATCACGCAATAAAAAGCAACAAATTTTTTTTTCATTAAACCGGTTTTAACCTAGTTCATTAAAAAGTGAAGAAGACACACACGTAATTAAGGAAGAGTGCGAGAACTGTGATGAGGAAAATCTTCTGGGCGTCTTCACAAATCTTTAATGAGTGAGTTGATTTTAATAACATTTGAGTTGAAAATAAATAAAATGTATATGAATGAAACATAAATAAGATATTAGACTGAGCTATAAGTAACTACCGTTAGAAATTACTACCATTTAATAACGAACATTAGAAGTTAGAATGCTAATAGTAATTAATACTCTGAAAATAGGTAAATTAGTAAAGCAAATATTTTAGTTTAAAATCTGGAAAGGATGTTTTTTCTCTTCATTTAATAAAAAACTTTTACTTTTAGTGATATTAAATTCAGATATTGTGCAGCACTATTTTCTGGACTATATGCGAATTTTAATATCGCGGGTATATCGTTGAAATTAACGATATTTTTACGATATGCGGCAATATTTATATGATTTAACTGATTACGTTATTTTTGCGCTAGTAAAATACCCGTTTTTTCGATAGGTTCAATATATTTTTACGTTTATTGTCTTTGCTATTTTCTCTATGAAACTTGGAACCTCTTTCGCCTAGAAAATGTAAAATTGCCATAGTTTGAGTGTCTTAAACTCGATATAAAACTTTAATTTTAAGCTACCTAAAACTATTTTGATCAATAAAATTGTCTAGTATTAAAATAGCTTCCAAAATTTAACCCTCTTTCGTTGTTTTCAGTTTACTGGTTGGAATTAATCTTTGTTAGATGAGCATAATATGAGGGATAATTATGAAAAAAGCATTTATCTTTTTACGAAGAATAAAACGCTATGATACTTTAACACAATTTTAAAAATATTGTTTTGAATTATATATGTCTTCAAAGCTTATTGACTAAAGTAGACAGTATTGGTCAACAAGGGACGTAGATATCGATCTTGATTGGCTTTTGAAACGTGGCATTTGTTTATGCTAGCAACTGTAATTTCCATTCTATTTCAATTTATCCTAGTCCGACAAATATGAATTCGATATTCTATCTCGTAATCGATTATCGTACCCTACGATAATCACATTACTAATGAATACTTTTAAATTAATGAAATATAGAATTAATGCTTAGCAAAACAAAGGAAATGAGTTATTAATTTTCCTTTATTAACGATAAAAAGTCTACTGTAAAACAAGGTTTTTACGTTAACACGCCATACTTTTTTTTAACAACCAGTTTGCGCTGAGGTTATAGTTAGGTGGTTGTGTATCAGCGGTCTTCTTCTTCTCTAGTAGTTTCCCACTCCATGATGTAAGTATTTGCTGTGGTTGTTGAGTGGATGTGGTTGACTGGAACGTTAAAAAAAAACTTTGGTGGTGACATCTCCAAATTTGGCAAGATTTTTTTTAAAAATCAAAATGACAATCATTAAAATGAAGTATTAATTTCACTTTTTATGTGTCAGACCAATACAGCGTTGGAGAAAACTTTCAAACATGCAAAAATTATATCACAAACACTTTTCATTTTTACAAAACTGTTGCTTTTCTTTTTATTGACATTTTTGCTCCTTTTTCATTATTAGCAAAGAGGGCGCTGATTCAAGATAGACAGCGTTTAACTTAATGTTCAAGAATATCCTTAGTAGTTACAAACTAGCAAAGTTGTTAAAATAACATATCGCTCTCAAAAAAACGGTTATTTAATAGACAAAAGCTTTCTACGAACAACCTGAAGTCAATTGACTAATTAATTAATGCTCTATTAATTAATTAATTGATGATAATTTGAATAATTAATAAAGGCAGTTTCACTATTCAGCCATTTGGATGTTTCTTGTCATGTGGCGTCATCTCTCCAAAGACGATTTAACTATTTTCTTTCACGGAAGATTGTTATACTGCTGCTTACCTTAGGATGGAACATATTATTTGGAGTTTTGCTGTCATCTCTTGATATTATATTTTTTGAAATATTTCACTATTGTTTAAGAAACCTAACAAAGTTCTTTTTCAGTAGGGAAGCGGTGAAATGTCCGATTTGGTGTACAGTGTTCGGGTGATGCAGAGGGAAGATGTCCCGGAGGCTCTGGATGTGTGGAGAGAAACACAACTCCAAGAAGGTACTCAGTGCCTCTATACATGGATGGGAGTGGACCCAGAGGCTTTTCAAGTGGCTGTCACAGAATCAGGTGTGATTCAAATTTATTCTTGAGACTGGTGCAACAAACGAGACAAAAGTATGCATGCAAAGTATTTTCAAATCTGATACATAAAGCGCGGTGGCTCAAAGGAGCATTGACGGTTGAATCGCATCGAATCCCATTGATGGTTGATCGATTCAAATCCAGTCGAATCCAAATCGATGGATTCAAATCCTGCTCCCNTGAGATGTCCGATTTGGTGTACAGTGTTCGGGTGATGCAGAGAGAAGATGTCCCGGAGGCTCTGGATGTGTGGAGAGAAACACAACTCCAAGAAGGTACTCAGTGCCTCTATACATGGATGGGAGTGGACCCAGAGGCTTTTCAAGTGGCTGTCACAGAATCAGGTGCGATTCCAATTTATTCTTGAAACTGGTGCAACAAACGAGACAAAAGTATGCATGCAAAGTATTTTCAAATCTGATGCATAAAGCGCGGTGGCTCAAAGGAGCATTGACGGTTGAATCCCATTGATGGTTGATCGATTCAAATCCTGTCGAATCCAAATCGATGGATTCAAATCCTGCTCCCGTACCACAAGAAACGCGGTGCTAATGCTAAATATCCTTAGTGGTAAACGGCTCATAGGTTAGAATCCTCTTATCAGGTTAACCACAGGAAGATTTCGTGGTTTTCCTGTCTAAATTTTGCAAATGCAGTCTAATTTGTTCAAGTAAGCTAATTTAACTAAATGTTTGATATATTTTATTTCATAACCGGCGTTGAACAGCCGACCCAGCTTTTTTTTTGGGTTTACGACTATTAATGTTCAAACGAACCTTGTAATTTTGAACCCAATCCAGAAGACAAGGGAACTCTTGGATCAAGTATTGGGAGAAAGTTTGCCTCTGTGAAAGACTTTTTGAGGGAACTAATCCGCATTTGCGCTACATGGAAAGGAAAACCACGAAAACGTCCCACGTTTACCCTGACGGCTTGGCCTCGCCGGTCACCGGTGATCCCCATGGCATTCAAAGTGTTAATATTAAGTATCAGTAAATTTCTTATTTCTAAATCAAACACGGTGTTACATATTTTATGAAAACCAACACAGAATATACTTGAGTAATTTGTCATTAATTTTTAAAATATAAAGAAACTTAACAATCGTATTTTCTATACGAAATTACTTTTCGAATTTGGCATATTTGATGGTTTATATCGCAAAATAAATTGTAAAACGAAAAGTGTTTAGATTTATTTCACTTTTATTATTCAAAACGAATAATATTAATAGAAGTTATAGAACAAGAATACAAGCAAACGACTCTTGACGAAAATCTTATTTTCAATCTTAAAATTCTATTGAAAATTAAAACAAGACAAATTAAAGCAATGTTTTAGGATTAGTCCATAAAAACTGAAATTTCCTACACTTTAAAAGGTTGCTGACAGAATTGTTGTTTTTTCTACAATTTAAGAGACAACCGCATTAAAGCGCAATAATAGCTTTCCTATTGTCCGAAATATCATTTTCCAATAACCTCATTGATCAAAATGACAAATCTATTCTATCGATTTTTCTTCCCTCCCCTCCCCCTCCTGAATTCACAATGCTTGCTTTCATGATGCTAATAAAGGAAAAAAGTTTTCCCTCAGCAGAATTTCGAGCACTTAACTTAGATAGTAGTCAAAGATCGCTGCTAAAAACCTTAAAAAGGAGACATTTTTATTTTCAATTCTAGAATTTTAACCAACCAAACTCACTCACGCAAGACATTAAATGTTGCCTTACGTGTAGACTCGTGCCTTTCGTGACATAAAATGCTGCCAACAGAAGAAGAAAAAACGGCAAAATGACAGCTGATATGACACTTGTTAAAAATGTTACTCTACGTAAACGAATAACGCATTTTTATTGTTGTTCTGTACTTCTTGACACTTTCTAAACATTTTACTCTGCGTAAAAGGATAACGCGTTTTTATTGTTGCCCTCTATTTTAAGCATTGTCATGCCATTTCTCGATCATGTACTTAGGTAGGCTGCGTTACTTAGGAGAATTGGTACTTAACAGGCTTGGGTTACTAGAAAAAACAGTTGCTAAAGTAAACAAATGTCACGTTTCAACAACCAATCAGGATCGAGAAACCCAGACTACGTCACTTGCAGGTATCCCATTTGATTTATGCGTAAGCCAGAAAGTAATAAATTAAAAGCGACTGCAGAATTNATGACACTTTCCAAAAATGTTACTCTATGTAAAAGAATAACGCGTTTTTATTGTTGTTCTGTACTTCTTGACACTTTCTAAACATTTTACTCTGCGTAAAAGGATAACGCGTTTTTGTTGTTGCCCTCTATTTTAAGCATTGTCATGCCATTTCTCGGTCATGTACTTAGGTAGGCTGCGTTACTTAAGAGAATTGGTACTTAACAGGCTTGGCTTACTAGAAAAAACAGTTGCTAAAGTAAGCAAATGTCACGTTTCAACAACCAATCAGGATCGAGAAAACCCGCCACACTACGTCACTTGCAGGTATCCCATTTGATTTATGCGTAAGCCAGAAATTAATAGATTAAAAGTGATTGCAGAATTACGAATTCAACGGCCTAACATGAAACGTAATTTTAATATTGATGAAACAATAAAAAAAAATCTTTCTTCAAGCTGAGTTTTTCTAAATCAATTTAAAGTTGTTTTTATTATAATATTTGCACCTGTTAATTAAATTTTTTTTAACATTAAGCATTCTGCCAAACGAAGTTCGCTCATTAAGGTTCCGCAGCAATCATGCTTATAATGAGATTATTTAATTAGTGCCGATAGAGGCGCTCGCCTTCCAATGAGGTGAACCGGGTTCGAATCCCGGCGATGACTGGTCGATAGAAATCCACATCCAGCTTGCACTAACAACAATGCTGATGTGAAATATCCTCAGAGGTAGACGGATCATAGGTTAGAGTCCCTTTGCCGCCAGGCTAACCGCGAGAGGTTCTCGTGGTTTTCCTCTCCATGCAACGCAAATGCTGGTTAATTCCATCAAAAAAGTCCTCCACGAAGGCAAATTTCTCCCAAGACTTGATCCAGGAGGTCACTTGTCTTCTGCATTGGGTTTAAAATGACAAGGCTACGGAGTTGAACATTAGTATTCGTAAACACAAAAAAATATTTCGGATTTCATCAATGGTTATAAATATAAAACAAATACAGTTGAAGTATTTGGTAAGCATCTAATAGGGGGTTTGCGATTTGCTTTTGCTTTCTAGGGGGAAAGAGGGGAATAAGCAAGGGTTCGCGAAAGTTCATATTCCAGCTGTGGCAGGTTGATACGAATTCTGCTCCTGTTTCGCACCGACCTCAGTGCTGACGTAAAATATGCATAGAGGTAGACGAATCCCACGCCGCCGGGCTAACCGTGAGAGGTTTCCGTGGTTTTTCCCTTCATGTTCTAATGAACTCTTGGAATTGCGTGATGTTAAAAAAAAGATTTAATTAGTGCCTCAGAAACATACAATATCTGTTTAAGAAAATTGAACCATATTGTACAAGGCACAAAGCTGTTACAAATATGAAGAATGAAATAAGAATAAAAATGAAATAGAAGAGCATTTAAAAATACAAGCTTTTGTCGAAAAAGTAAAAAAAAAACATCCTTGTAACCCAACAGACACACATTTAATTATCTTTAAATAAAAAAATTCTGAATTTAATTAATAGCTGACGTATTTATAAAATTTTTGTAACAAACTTTCAATCTTACAATCCGCATCACAGTAGAAAAAAAAAGAGTAATTTTTTTTAAGTACATGCCACTGAAGAAAAGAAATATCTTTCTAGCATCATAACTTTGGAAAAAGACTTCTATTAAAAAAAAAAAAAAAAAAAGGAAAAAAATATATTATTCGAAATTCGTTGACTTTCATTTAAAATACTTAAATTACAAGATCCTTCAACTTTTTCGATGTTACAGAACCCAAACATTTATTCAAAATGCAATTTCGCAGGAATAACTTAATGAGATAACCATAATAAATAAATCACTTAAAAGTCTCATTATTTTTCGAGACCCATAATGCATCATTCTTGATGAATGAAGACAATTAAATACAACCTCAGGACGAGATTACTCTCGTTCATTAAATTTCATTCACTTTATTACATTATAGAATGACATCGGAGTGTCCCGGATGTTCTCCCTCAAAGGCAATAAATGAAGTGATTAAAGTAATTACCGAGTCGTTAAGGAACGACAAAAATGGGAACCCACGGGAAAATTAAAGTTGACAAAAATGTCTGCTGAAATTTATCTCAAAAAAGTTACAGTTCCGGTTTTTTATTATTTTTTTTTTCAGAATGACAATTATTTGATTTTTTATGTGTATTATGTGCACTTTGATTAAAAAATAATAATTAAAAATCAAAAGAAATAATTTGAACGAGATGAGGAATATAAATTCAATATTCAATTATTTCCTTCTACGCTTTTAAAATTTTAATTTAAGTAAATTTCAATTTGTTTTTCACCCGCAAATAAATATTTTCCAACAATAAATAAAAGAATTGAAGAACAAGAAATAGAAAAAAATACTAATGTATTAGTTACATTCTATTAAAACTCTTCATTTCCCAGCATGAGATAAATTTTATTTTATAATCATCGTTAAGCAGCTGACCCAATTTTTGGGTTCACGACTACTAATGTTCAACTCCGTAGCCCTGTCAATTTGAACCCAATCCAGAAGACAAGGGAACTCCTATATCAGGTATTGAGAGAAATTCGCGTGGAGGACTTTTGATGGAAGTAACTCGCATTTGCGTTACAAGGAGAGGAAGATCACGAGAACCTCCCACAGTTAGTCTTACGGTAAGGGGACTCTAACCCATGATCCTTCCACCACTGAGGATATTTCCCGTCAGCACTGTGGTTGGTGCAAGCCTGATGCGGAATTCGCATCGAACAACCATCGCTGCGATTCGAACCCGAGTCACCTCATTGGAAGGCGAACGCTCTATGCCCTGAGCTCAGGAAAAGATAAACGTACAACTTGCACTAAATAATAATAATGATAGTAGCACACCCTCGAGACTATTAATTAATTCTACTGGAGATTAATTAATTTGTGCTGATAATACTTTATGATGCAAAATCACTACTAGAAATTATTTTAAATGATGTATACTTCTCTTTTTAACACATCTAATGTTCAAATATTGGAGCATTCGCCTTCCAATAAGGCGAATCGGGTTCGAATTACCAGCTATATATAGCTGGTCGATACGAATTCCGCATCTGGCTCGCACCGACCACAGTGCTGACGTAAAATATACTCAGTGGTAGACGGATCATATGCAAGAGTTCCCTTGCCGTTAGGCTTACCGTGGGTGGTTTTCGAGGTTTCCCTCTCCGTGAAACGTAAATGCGGGCTAGTTCCATCAAGAAAAAATTCCTCCACAAAAGCAAATAGCTTCCATTTCTCGAAGTAGAAGTTCCCTTGTTTTCTGGATTGGGCACAAAATTACAAGGCTACGGAGTTGAACATTAGTAGTCGTAAACCCAAAAAAATTGGGTCGGCTGTTCAACGACGGTTAAAAATGTAAATAAATACTGTTCAAATATTAAGCTGTAATTTGCTTTGGCTAACTAGGGGGAAAGAGGAGTATAAGCAAGAGTTGACGGAAGTTCAAATCCCAGAGGTGGTTGGTTGATACGAATTCTATTCCCATCTCACACCGACCACAGTGCTGACGTAAAATATGCTTAGTAGTGGACGGATCCCTATCCCATCTGGCTAACCGTGTGAGATTTCCGTGGTTTTTATCAATCTCCGTGTTACGCAAACGCGGTTCAGTTCCTTCAAAAAGAGTCTTCCATGGAAGATAGTTTGTCCCTCTGCACGATCTAGTAGTTTACTTGTCCTCTGAGTTGTTTCAAAATTTCAATTTCAAAATTTATAAGTTGAATTTTTTAATACATCGTTTATTCGAATGCAATCTTAAAATTAGATGTCTGCTGTAAAATTATCCATTGTAAGACAAAGCAAAAAACATGAGACAAAGGATTGCTGTGAGACTTTATTACACAAGCATGACAGTGGGATTGTGATTTGCTTATTTTTTTTTACAAATGGGAGTTCAAATTAGCCCAAAGAATGGCTACATTATTTGAACGACCTCTCGGGAGAAATTTATTCTCAAACTTGTCTGCTGCTTATCAACCATGAACAAAATTCTGATATCGACGGAGAAAACCAAAGAATTTTGACTGAGCACAGGATCATTGGTCAGAAATCTTTCCCTAAACACCGCAGAGTGTTACCTCTTTAAAAATGTCTAAAATCAAAGCCAGTGGTACATACTGGGAAACATCCCTGAGGATCCGAAGACATACCATCACAATTTTGATCCTCTGCAGAGGGGATGGCACCCCTGCTTCGGTAGCCCGACGATCTGCGCGAAGTCGAGCACTTTAAGGTAGAACAGTTTTACATGGACCAATACCACACATCCTCGATCACTTCGTAGACTGATCCAAGTGGTCACCTACCTGCACACTGACCACAACCAGTGATACTTGATTTCGGTGTTCTACTGTGAACCGTGTCTTAACGATCAGTCCACTGCGGGACGTAGTAAATCCTTAATTTCCTTGAATAGTTTATTTAAAAGACATGTAATTGAGCTTGTTCTGAGTCCTCTTCACACCTTAAAATATAAATTATGTTGCGGATAATTATATTTAACTATTATTTTTATTTAGTATGCTTCTCATGCAAATATTATTTTAATGGCCAATCTTATAGGTTTATACTTTAGTAACCATCAGTACTGCACATAAATAAAAAAGATATGACCTTGAATAATTTTTGTTCTAATTAATAGAATTTCACGAAATAAACACCGATCTTAATTGCTCAAAAATTTGACCGTAAATATGCTAATTAACTAGTGCTAACTAATTAACTAACAGAAACAGGTTCAAAAACATACAAACATATTCTATTACTGGCGTTAGATTCCTGACTATCAAACAGTGGGGGGTAGGGTAAACTAACCAGTGAAGGAACACTTAAGCTTCGCTTGCCTCATATTAATTTCAAAATTCGTAATTTTAGTTAAATGACAGTGTCAACATANGGCTAGTTCCATCAAGAAAAAATTCCTCCACAAAAGCAAATAGCTTCCATTTCTCGAAGTAGAAGTTCCCTTGTCTTCTGGATTGGGCACAAAATTACAAGGCTACGGAACATTAGTAGTCGTAAACCCAAAAAAATTGGGTCGGCTGTTCAACGACGGTTATAAATGTAAATAAATACTGTTCAAATATTAAGCTGTGATTTGCTAACTAGGGGGAAAGAGGAGTATAAGCAAGAGTTGACGGAAGTTCAAATCCCAGCGGTGGTTGGTTGATACGAATTCTATTCCCATCTCACACCGACCACAGTGCTGACGTAAAATATGCTTAGTAGTGGACGGATCCCTATCCCATCTGGCTAACCGTGTGAGATTTCCGTGGTTTTTATCAATCTCCGTGTTACGCAAACGCGGTTCAGTTCCTTCAAAAAGAGTCTTCCATGGAAGATAGTTTGTCCCTCTGCATCTAGTAGTTTACTTGTCCTCTGAGTTGTTTCAAAATTTCAATTTCAAAATTTATAAGTTGAATTTTTTAATACATCGTTTATTTGAATGCAATCTTAAAATTAGATGTCAACTGTAAAATTATCCATTGTAAGCCAAAGCAAAAAACATGAGACAAGGGATTGCTGCGAGACTTTATTACACAAGCATGACAGTGGGATTGTGATTTGCTTATTTTTTTTACAAAAGGGAGTTCAAATTAGCCCAAAGAATGGCTACATTATTTGAACGACCCCTCGGGAGAAATCTCTTCGCAAACTTGTCTGCTGCTTAGCAACCATGAACAAATTTCTGCTATCGATGAAGAAAATCAAAGAATTTTGGCTAAGCAGAGGATCATTGGTCAGAAATTTTTCCCTAAACGCCGCAGAGTGTCATCTCTTCAAAAAGTTGTATAATCAAAGCCAGTGGTACATATTATTTATCATTATCAGGGGTAAAGCAATAAATACATCAAGATTAGAGGTTAATTTGGGTACACTTTAGGAAAACCGGACCGAGTACTGAAGATTCATTCTTATTGGAATGTCCAAATCACAATTTCGCAAGGTTTTTTAGTTAATTGTTATAAAAACTGTAAACCTTTAAAAAAAGCGAACATGCGAATTGTTATTTGTAAAATAAATCAATGCGAATTGTTAAATGAAACTTAAAATTTTTCTTTCCGAAAAATAAATAAATATAAAACTTTTTTTTCCCTTCAAACATGGCAAAGGAACTACTATCAAGTAGAACATGAAGCTAAATATTTCAAAAACGAGCTTATTTTATTTAAAAAAAGCTTTCCACCAATTAAATCATTTTGTGATCATAATACACAAAATTAAAAAGAAACTTACGTGATGAGATGATTAATAAAACTAAGCATGATTACAGTCTCTAAGAAACAACAAAGGAATTTGTTCGATAAAGAAAACAGAAAAGCTTTCATTGTAGACTGTAACTTCAAAGTAAATTAAGCTGACCAATTCGATAATCAAGAGAGGATATTGTTTAACAACTAAGTTTATAGCTTCCTTCTGTCTATTTCTGCGCGGAAGAAGGCTGGCTGATCACGAGTGGACCAGAAAAACGACAAAGAGGGTAGTTGGTTCGAAGTTAGGATAAAAGCTCTGCGCTTGCAAGTGGTTGTTGTTGTTGTTAATTTACGTCGCACTAGAGCTGCACAATGGGCTATTGGCGACGGCCTGGGAAACATCCCGGAGGATGATCCGAAGACATGCCATCACAATTTTGATCCTCTGCGGAGGGGATGGCACCCCCGCTTCAGTAGCCCGACGACCTGCGCTTGCAAGTGGATTGTGTCGACGCACGTTTGGGCGGTAGAAAGGGTGACTCAAGGAAAAACTATAACCCATGGTCCGTTTACCACTGAGGATATTTTACGTCAACGCTGAGGTCAGTGCGAACAGGGTGCAGAATTCATATCGATCAGTTATCTCTGGGGTTCGAACCCGGGGGAGACGAGTGCTGTATCTGTGGCTCTGCAATAAATCCTTAATTTCATTGAATAGAGTGCAGTTGTAGTTTTATTTACGTCGCACTAGAGCTGCACAATGGGCTATTGGTGACTGTCTGGGAAACATCCCTGAGGATCCGAAGACATACCATCACAATTTTGATCCTCTGCAGAGGGGATGACACCCCTGCTTCGGTAGCCCGACGATCTGCGCACGAAGTCGAGCACTTCAAGGTAAAACAGTTTTACATGGACCAATACCACACATCCTAGGTCCCTTCGTAGACTGATCCAAGTGGTCACCTACCCCCACACTGACCACAGTCAGTGATGCTTGATTTCGGTGTTCTAGTGGGAACCGTGTCTTAACAATCAGTCCACTGCGGGAAGCGATAAATCCTTAATTTCACTGAATAGTTTATTTAAAAGACATGTAATTGAGCTTGTTCTGAGTCCTCTTCACACCTTACAATATAAATTATGTTGCGGATAATTATATTTAACTATTATTTTTATTTAGTATACTCTATATTATTTTAATGGCTAATCTTATAGGTTTATACTTTAGTAACCATCAGTACTGTACACAAATAAAAAAGATATGACCATGAATAACTTTTGTTCTAATTAATAGAGTTTCACGAAATAAACACCGATCTTAATTGTTCAAAAATTTGACTGTAAATATGCTAATTAATTAGAGCTAACTAATTAAGTAACAGAAACAGGAGCAGAAACGTACTTTCTCAGAACAAACTTATCCTATTACTGGCGTTAGATTCCTGACTATCAAACAATTGGGGGGGGGGGGGCATACGCAATCTGAAAAATTGGATCCCAGTAGGTTAGGCAGGAAGGCGATCGAAAGTTTGAACCCCTTAATGTGGATTTCACGTTTTGCCTATTTCGCCATTACTGAAGAACGTATAAATTTTTGAAAATTAAACCCCTTAATGTTAACTTCAATTTTTGCTTATTTTGATATAATTCAAGAAATAGAATTTAAAAAAATTGCTCACAATTATCAGACAATTCCAGGCGAAAAATAATTTTTAATATGGTTGGTTGGTTGGTGTCGTGTCATGGACAGAAAATAATTTTAAATGTGATCAAAGGTCTGCTATTTGAAGGAAATTTTCTTCATATAAGTCCGCCCACGGATTGTCACTTATTTGCTGCAATTGCGCCAGTATTGAACAGTTGAAAAGAGGTATGGGGGTTAGTTCCATGTCAGGGCAATTTTTGCAGTGCCAGTAAGTCCTTGTCCCGTCACCATGAATCTTCATCCCCCTAAAGTGTCCTGTCCGGAATCTTGTTAGTGTGCTAATGAGAGTTCTGTTGGTACTGATTTCAAGTATTTGGTGTTTGATTTGGATTTTTTTATCATTGAATTTTGCCCTAGTCACTGAATTGATATCGCTGAGAGTGACATGAGTAACTTTGCTGGTGTTTAATTGTCTTGCCTCTTAATTTTTTTTACATAAATTTTTAATATTTTATTTAATAAAGGTCGAAAAATTTTAGAATTGTAGTTAAAAAATTTAGAATTATCACCTTATCCTATGTGTTAAACGGACATGGGTTAGAATCTCCTTGCCGTCAGGCTACCCGCGGGTGGTCTTCGTGGTTTTCCTCACCATACAACGCAAATGCGCGTTAGTTCCGTCAAATAGTCGTCCACGAAGGCAAATCTCTCCCAATACTTAATCCAGGAGTTCACTTGTCATCTGGATTGGGTTCAAAATTACAAGGCTACGGAGTTGAACATTAGTGGTTGTAAACCCGAAAAAATGGGTCGGCTATCCAAAGATGGTTATAAAAAAAATCAGAACAACGACTTAGTTTGTAAGAATACGATCAACAAAGCAAAAGTAATCGTTATTATCGTTTTTATTTTGCTCGATATTCTGAGCCATTCCATGCAATCGATATTCTGAACCATTCCATGCAATCGATAATCTGAGCCATTCCATGAAATCCATGTAATCGATATTCTGAACCATTCCATGCACTTTTAAACTTAGGAATTAATCATAAGTGGTTATGTTTGTTTGAAACGTTTAAAACGCTTGAAACGTTGTTAACGTTTTTTTTTTAATGTTTTTTAAAAAAAATGTGTCCCACGAAACGCTTTCTTGAAAGAGAAGTATTGGGCAATTTGTTAGCGAACAAATTCATTCTCAATTCAAGGAGAGAAGTGACATAAGAGAAAAGCAAATCACTTATGAAGGACAAAATGGCTTTCTTTTTTTTTTAATGAGGAAGGCCATTATTGTCCTCTTCCGTCTCTTTACGCGTATTAGTATCATAAAAGACAAGTGTCTCTTCAATACAAAAGCGGCCACTTCACTGTAACTTTATTTCTTTTTTTTAAACTTTCCTTAATGTGGATGATGTAATAGCGGCGCTGGCTTAGTTCATTTTACGCTACGTCAAGTTTTATTTTTTTAATGTGTAGGCGGATTTATTTTTTTCTTCTTTTTGTTATTTGTTTTTGGATTATGTTTCAAAACCTACGCACAAGAGTAAATCTTTAAATGTCGAAATAATTGAGAACTAGAATTACTAAACCCAATATCAACTTTAAGATTCATTTTCTTAACAGAAAATCTGACAAAAATTTATTCTCGAGAAATAAAAACATAAATAAATACAGATTGCTCTAAAAAAAATATAAATAAAAAAAAATTGGCATTAGGAAACAATTTTACCGGTTTCGTAAATTGCATTTTTTAAAATTACATAGTTTAAGACCAATTTAAAACTTTTTCAATCATTATTTAAAAAAATAAGTTATTTATAATTTTTTTTACATGGAATTGTCTTTCAATAAACGAAATCAAAAACTGTGTGTAGAAATATTATTGATTCCCTTAAAATTAAAATACGTATTAAGAGGTTTCGACCACACTCCTGACTAAACCATTAAGGCAATATGTTCGAGATCGCGGCTACCACCTCATATTTTGATGGTCAAAGATCAAAATCCGTTGAAAAAACATTTATGCTCATTTAGATTAAGATTTATGTTTTTTTCCATAGCCATTAGCACTAATTCAGTAGCATTTTTGAAGTCACCCCTTTGAATCATTATGATTAGAATTTAGCTTGTGAAATTCCAATCAAAACAGCAAAATTAATTCAGCGTGATATATATATATATATAACAAAATAAATAAATACAAGAAAATACGAAGAAAGTTAAGAAAAACAATAAGTTTCATTTATTCCGCATAAACTGCAAGTAAACAAAACTCTTTAGATAAGTTCAAAATGAATATAAAACAAAGGAAAATTATAAACATATATTATTTCATTATTCATACATTATTATTATTATTATATATATATATATAAAAAAAAATA
>NC_092210.1:5032823-5048307 GCF_043381705.1 Parasteatoda tepidariorum
TTAACATGTTTTTTTAATTCGAAAGTTTGTGCTTTTTTTAAATTGTAACTTGCTGTCTTCCTTCATTTAGCTTGTCAATTGTAAGCAGTAGCACTAAAAAATTAATTTATGCTTTATTTCTAATTATATAATGACGACTGTTATAAATACATGAAGTCAATTATGTGATTGCTGGTTCTTAATCTTTCAATCTTGTTCTGAACTTTTATTTGTTGCCAACTAGCATGTCAATTCCAGGTGTCAAACCTAGTGACAGCGGCACATAATTTAATTGATTTTGGCGTTTTGTATTAATAACAGTATAATAAAAAATGTATAAAAAGTATAATAAAATTTTGTATAATAAAAAATGTTATTTCACATAAACAAGTTGAAGAAAAAGGCAATACAATTTTAACAATAGCTTGTGTAGTTAAAAGCACATGCTGTAACAAAATATTGTATTTATATCTAGTCTGATATAAACATTGAAGCTACTACTAAAGGAAAAAAATCTGATTAAAGTGCATTCTTTTTTATCCTCTTTCTATAAGTTGAGAAAAGAAATCTTTAAATAAATAACAAATTTAAGGTAATAGTGTTTGCGGACCTGTAAATAGAGCTATATATATATATATATATATATATTTGCATGGTTTATTTATTGTAAATTTGGCCAATTAAAAAATACTTGAATTACTTTTTACTTAGTGATCGGATTTTCACAATCTGAGATAATTGTAGTTCTTCTACAAACCTCAAATATGCTAAATTGTTAGTGCCTATAATATTATGAATAATGAATTTCTCCTCAAAAACATACTTTTTGTGACTAAACATACCTTTTCTATCGACTGGACCCTCGAAATAAGGAGACGTTGTCGCGATCCGAATAATTTAGTCAAGATGATGGTCAAAAGTTTGGTCCCCTTACTATTAATTTCGCTTAGAGCCGTGGTGGCTCAGGAGATGGAGCATTCACCTTCCAATGAAGTGAACCGGGTTCGAATATCAGCAATGACTCGTTGCTACGAATTCCGCACCCGACTCGCACCGACCACAGTGCTGACGTAAAATATCCTCACTGTTAGATGAATCATGAATTACAGTCCCCTTCTAGTGGCTCACCGTGGGAGGTTTTCATGGTTTTCCTCTTCATGTAAAGCAAATACGGGTTAGTTCAATCAAAAAGTTTTCCATGAAGGCAGATTTCTCCCAACATTTGATCCAGGAGTTCCCTTGTCTTCCGGATTGGGTACAAGGCTACGAATTGAACATTAGTAGCCAGTATATGTGCTACTGTGAATGACCGAAATGGGTGGTTGTTGACTTCCACCGTTGAATGTTGACAATTGCTTCGGTAAATGTCCGAAATATATATTAGGTCTATCTAAGTGCCACTGTCCGGTATGCCTTAGATAATTGTTCTTTTAAGGTTCTGTGCCGCAACCCGGTATGCCCTTCATCAATGTTTTTTTAAAGTCTTTTAAGGTCAAGTACCACTGCCCGGTATATATTTAACCGGTACTCCGAACACTGATGTTTCTCCTAATATATCCTCAGCAAATATTAAAATATTGAATAAATATAATAATATCATCCAATAAATTAATATCAAATCGTAAATAAAAAATACTTCGGACATTCATCGAAAAAAACAACAACAAAAAGTTACTGTAAAAAAACTTACTGAGACGGTTTTGGCCTGTAGTGCATTTGAAGAAGAAGAGTGATCAGAACTTTCATCACCAATGCATTTATTTTACTTTTTTGCGTATTTAATCATAACTCTAAATCAAATCTTAATCATAACTCTAAATCTAAGAATCAAAAAGTTTTGCACAAAATTACGAAACTCGTTTATCCAAAGGTAAATTAATTCCCTCCAAAAATATTATTTTTTATTATTCAGTTTAAAGTAATCATTTATATTGGGTAAAATGCTAATAATATAATAAATATTAATATCTTATGTGTTACTAAATTACACAAATAACTTTTTTATGCGAAAAAAATATTTTTAGATATTAAAAAAGTAGTCTTTTTTATTTTAACGTTTCAAATCAAAGAAACAAGAAAGATTTAATTTTTGAGAAAAATATCTTCTCATGACTGTGTCTCCTGTCTTGCTAAAAATAAAAATAAAAATTATTTATGGATGAACTTGACAGGTGATAATGCCTCCTACACTTTGTTTGTTCATCTTTCACTATTCTTAGGAATAAATTCCAATAAAACATGCTTCCCATTGCCAACAAAAATAAGCAAATCACAAATCCCCTCCTTGCTTACGTAAGAAAATAAAGCAATATTCCCTTATCTTGTTTTTTGCTTTAACTTAGACTTTTATTGTAATAATCTAATTTCAGGATATAATTCAAATAACGGACGCATCTTTGCGCGAAACAAAATTGACGTTTTAATTCATTGATTACGTTTCGATTCATTTTCATTCAATTTTGAGTAGAATATTCCATAGATTTTTTCCAGCAAAATTAAATGTTAATTCCAATTCACTAAAATTCGTTTTTAACAAAATAACTTAGGCAATCATTAAAATAAAGCTTAGATCAGTAACTTTTAGACAAATTATTTAAAAAAAAATTAGACGATGTTATTGAGTAGAGCAAAAATAAAATTTTGATTATAAATTTTCATTTCTGTATTAGAGGAGAAAAATAATTTTTTTGTTCGATAAAATGTTAATGTTATGTCTCTCTAAAATTTCAAGGCATTTTTATTTGTTTTTCCATTGCTGTAACTTTATTTATTTTTCATTATCTATACACCATGAATGATAATACTTAGGGACAATTCACTCCGACATTATCAGGAAGCTTTTCTTGAAGTTTCTCCAGGCCATATAGACCCAGTGCCCTCTAGCAACATTTAAAGTAAACGGTTAGTTGATACAATAGATTTGAATAGTTAACACTGTCCCTTAAATTATGTAGTGTCTCTCATATTTTTATTTACATCAGTACGACTATATTTGGAACATAAATTAAAATAATTCTATGAGATTTATTGCTTCAAAGTTGAGTTCTTATGCTTCATTTCAATAAAAATTATTGAATTAAGATAGTGTTACGTGAAATTATGTTATGCTTTGAAATTTTTTCACATTAAACGTTTACATAGAATAAATTTTTCTGACCAATTGCAAATCTTTTATTTTAGATATTAGTTCTATTATAGATTAAAAGTATTTCATCCATATTTTTCATATTTTTATTTACTCCTGCTATTTCGATTCTGTCCTATGATAAATTCTACTATTAAAAGAGAAAAAAATCTACATTAATAACGCTTTTCCTTATTTATTTTTCCATTAGTTTTTAGGAATTAAGGGTGCATTGGTGCAAGTCAACCATGTTAATAAGCATTAAATTCAACATGGAAATAAATTAAGGAACAGGAAAAATGATGATAAATTAAAATATTTAAAAGAAATCGTAATTTATTTTACAAAATGTTCCTTCGTCTTCATAAGCGCACAAAATCCTTATGATATCTAAAGTTTTTCATAGAATTAAAATAAAATAAATAACCAAACGATTTAAAAAAAACTCCATAAATTCAATTAAAAATAATAAAAGAAAACGATAAACTCGTCTATCTAATTAGTTATTCCACTTTTTGCCATAGCGTGGTGCTTAAAAAAGCTAATACCGGAGTTTTTAATAGGAAAAAAAAATTGAAAAAATAAGCATCGCCTATTTATATAGCTCTAGAGTGAAAACTATGTATCTTTCTGTGATATACAAACACAAAAAAAGAATTTTGTAACTCAGTTCAAATCAATTTGTGATTGTAAACACAACTGTCCTCCCTTGTACGAACTTAAAAATTATTTAACCTTTGAAAAAAATTTCATACCATTACGGTTAAAATGAACTTATTACACAACAGATTTTTTTTTTTTTGAAATATGACTCTGTGTTTATCGAGGATTCTTAAGATTCGTGTGTCAAATAGCAATTCATATCCTTTCAGGGAAAGCATTCAATGCACCTCTTAGTTAACAAAGGATTTGAATAGCCACTAAATGTCACGTCTAAGTTCTTAATAAACGTTACATATGCTTGAAATCGTGAGCCATTTGAATATTTCGTACATTTGAATGCCTATAGTTTAATGCTATGGCCTTGATGAAATACGCATTCGAATGTAATACGTATTTATGTTCCCAATCTTGTTGAAATGAAAGAAAAAAATTTGATTCCCAATTTCTGTAAGAAAACAATTTAAAATGAGCTTCAAAATTTCGCACTACTAAGAAAAACATATTAATACATTAATATTATGTAATAATACTTAACCTAAAAAAATCTATTTTCATAATTTATACCTAGTTTTAATGCGTCTATTTTCCGCACTTTTATTTTAAGGAAATTAGTCTCAGTTATCTATTAGCTTAATGTTCAGTTATCTATAAGCCTTTAAGTGGGTTAAAATCACATTTAGTGTGTTAGACTATGTATTTTTAAATTGTATTAAATATGCATTTGCAGTATGAATTCTTATTTTAAATGTCTGAAAATAATCATTTTGTATTTTAATATGTATTTTAATTATTATAAGCATTTAACGACTTATTATAAGCATTTGATGACTTGATGTGTATTTTTAGATTCTTAAAATATGCATTTATTGTTTTAATGTGTATTTTAAGCGTTTTAAAATCTAAATTTAGTGTTTCAATGTGCATTTTAAGGTTTATCAAATAGGCATTTAGCGTTTTAATATCTATTTGAAGTATCTTAAAATATGCATTTAGTGTTTAATATGATTTTAGGTGTCTTAAAATATGCATTCAATGCTTTAATGTATATTTTAAGTTCCTTAAAATATGTATGCAAAGTTTCTTCATTAAGTCATTTATGGGATTTATAATTTTTTTAAATTTGAATACTGAAATAAAAGTTTTGTAAAATTTGTTAATTCATTTTAACTTATTTCTCAAAGAAAATGTGGCATTAATTTTTTTTCTAAGCGTTAACATTAGATGAGAATAACCATAGCGCAGCTGGTGTTACTTTGAGCGACAGTCATTATTTCGCGTTTAACAATTGAAATAGATTATACGATTTTAACTTGAAAATACTAAAACAGCTTTACTAGTTTTTCAAGTGTATTGATAGTTGAAGAATTTTTTGCTTTTAAGATTAAGTAGCTCCATTTACTCGTTTTCTTTTCAATGTGAGATATCGATTCTTTTTCTTTACGCAACTGGCTTTAATTCTTTTTTAATTTCTTTTCATCTGGTTTTAATTTCTTTTCTCTTTAATCTTTACGCAGAGGGCCAATCATTATTTTGAGTATAATAATTGAAATAGATTATATACAATTTCGTGTATTGATTCTTTTTCACACACACTCACTATTAGGAAATATTGAAGACAGCTTTGCCACGTCAAACATTTCAGCGTTTTGTTAACGCAACCCTCCCCCATTCAATTGGTGGGTTTAAAAGTAATAGTCATTTGAAATATATATATGAAACTAGACCATCTTTTCTATAAAAAAATAGGAAAAATACTATTATTATTTGACCGGGATTGCCTGGTTGGTAGGGCGTTGGACCCATGTCCAAGAGGTAGTGAGTTCAATCCCCACCGGCGGAAGACTTATCATGTGGTGACTGATGCACGCTACAACTGACAGGGTCGCGAAGTCCTTCAAATTCCTACAACAAATCAATTCCTCTGGGGGGTACTGGATCGGAGATTGATCGCGCTCTGGTTTAAATCAAACCTACGATGCGGATGGATGATATGTGGTTGCGTTCTCCTTGCAAAACGAACTGTGACGTATGTGTGTGGGGGAAGTTGAATTCTTGGTAATAGATGGCGCCACTGGAAAATAAAAAGTTCACCCCTCTGCCTTAAAATAGGCTTGTTAGTATTGACAAGTTGTATTTACTGCTAAATGCTCGTTTGTAAGAGTTTTAATTAGTTAAAGATGTATTTATTTGTAGGTGAAGTGATTGGTGTGTGTGGTGGTGTTATCCACCATGAAGACTTGGCCTTTGTTGGTATATATGCTGTGCGAGAAAAATATCGTGGAAGTGGAATTGGATATAAGGTAACATTATGACTAATTCATTATTGTTTTAAAACACGGATATTAAGGTTATTTTATTTTGACTGCACCGCAATTAATTCAACACCTACGGTATTTTAAGTGGCTTTTTTTGCCTAAACCACGATTGTTTCAGCACATGTAACAATAAAAGTAACTTCTTTTTGCCTAACACACGATTGTTTCACCACATATGATAATAAAAGTAACTTCATTTAAGCTTTAGCACCGTTGAATCAACAAACACGATAATGAAAATAACTTCATTTTGACTACTTAATTGTTTTACGCAGGGATTGAAGTAACTTTTTCCAACAAGAAAAAAAAATTATTTTGTTTTAGTTTATAACCGTTGTTGAACAGCTGACCCAAGTTTTGGGTTTACGACTACGTAGCCTTGTAATTTTGAACTCAGTCCAGAAGACAAAGGAACTCCTAGATCAAGTATTGGGAGGAATTTTCCTTCGTGGAGTACTTTTTGATGGAACGAACCCGCATTTGCTTTACATGGAGAGGAAGGCCACGAGAACCTCCTACTGCTAGCTTGACCTTCAAGGGGACTCTAACCCATGATCTGTCTTCCGCTGAGGATATTTCACGGCAACACTGTGGTCAGTACAAGCCTTATGCGGAATTTCTATCGACTAGGCATAACTGGGATTCGAACCCCGTTCACCTCAGTGGAAGACGAACGCTCTATCTCCTGAACCATCGCTTCTCAAGGAAAAAAAATATTTTAAATTCGTTCTTTGAGACATAAAAAAATAGATCCCGTTAATGTCATTTGGGGGCTAAATAAAATTATTGTTTACGGCAATTTATACACTTTTCGATTAGCAATTTCTATGCATTACGTATAGAATAAAGAGTCTAACCGTTTAGAATTAAAAAGTTAAGTATTTAAAAAAATTTAACAAAGGGCAAACAAAGTGTACATTTGTATGTATTGCTGAGAGAGAAGAGCTTGCTTGACAAAACGGTTGTTGTAGTTGTAGTTCATTTATGTAGCACTAGAGCTAGCTGCGCAATGGGCTATTGGCGACAGTCTGGGAAAGATCCCTGAGGATGATCCGAAGACATGCCATCACAATTTTGATCCTCTGCAGAGGGGATGGCACCGCCGCTTCGGTAGCTCGACGATCTGCACACGAAGTCGAGAACTTTACGGTAGAACAGCTTAAGGAGGACCACCCTTGGTCCCTACGTAGACTAATCCAAGTGGTCACCCACAAGCACACTGACCGCAGCCAGTGATGCTTGACTTCGGTGATGTGCTGGGAACCGTGTCTTAACTATCAGTCCACTGCTGTCAGATTCAGAGATTTCAGAGTTAAATTTCATTTTTATACATTACAGCTACGAATTTTGATAATTTCATCTGCGTTTCACGTATCTTTTCTTTCTTGGTTTGTCACATAGTGAAATACTTCTAAAGGAGTCCTAGTTTTCAATGAAATACCTTCAAGTGACGTAGTGTGGGTTTCTCGATTGTGATTGGTTGTTGAAAAGTAGCATTTGTTTACGTTATCAACTGTTCTTTCCATTCTATTTTGAGTACGACAAACCCGTAAAGTTACAATTTTCTTAAGTGACACATACTTTCACAAAGATTTTAATTATTTCACTTTGTATTTCTAATTCAACTCACAGACAGGCACGAAGTCACGTAGAACATAAACAAACTAATAATGCATCGAAATTACCAGGTACACGAAACAAAAGTGAGTGAGATCATTTTTGTTCAAAATTATTCCATCTCACATGATTAAATAAGGATTGAGTTATACGCGTATTTTTAAGAGAATCACCATTAGGTCACGCGGGCTGCTTCGAATCAAAGCTCTCGTATAACTATGTGAAACGCACTACTAACGGAATAATATAAATAAATTAAAACTGATTTTCAATAAATAAAATCTAATTAAATTTTCAGTAATTACATTAAATTTTTGTATATTTTTTTTACATGTACATTTTTTAGTTTTATATCATCTTATACACTGTCAGTCACCTATGACTCAGACATAAACGGAAAGTTCAGTGTCAGTCATTAATGACTGACGTGGCACTCAACGTGTTGAATGAAGCAGTATTTAAATTAGTTCTCTAATAACTAAAAAAAGCGAGATTTAAATTAGTTCTTAAACCACTAAATATAGCGCAATTTGAATTAGTTCTCTAATGACTAAATAAAGCAGGATTTAAATTAGTTCTCTAATGACTAAATAAAGCAAGATTTAAATTAGTTCTCTAACCACTAAATATAGTGGAATTTAAATTAGATCTCTAATGATTAAAGCTGGAATTAAATTAGTTCTCTAATGACTGAATAAAGCAGGATTTAAATTAGTTCCTTAATGTAATTTTCTTCAATCACGTGGAGCTTGACTTTAACTCGCCATCTTGTTTATAAACTATTAGCTGGCTCTGAGGTCACAGGTCACGTGCTTGTATATCAGTGAACTTCTTCCTCTCTAGTTGCAAATACCCAATTTTTAAAAATAATTTTTTCGTATTCTCAGAAATACTTTTATTTTAGTATTTTGAAACTTAATTCATTAGTAAATATTTCTTCTTTTTTTAAACATGATAGAATGTATTTTAAAATTCCAGGAATTTTTTCAAATTAAATAAACAAAATTTCAAGACGGAACTTTTTTTCATAAATACATTAAATAGAATTAATAAACTAATAAAATAATACAGTATCTCAAACTTATAAATTATTTCTTTTGGGTATTATCTATAATAGACGATAAATGTAATGTTACGCAAATCATGCCTTCGATTGAAAATGTAGCCATTTTTATTTTCGAATTTTAACATTTTACAAAATTTTCAATTTAAAAACTTTTCAAGCACGAATTTCTTTTCCCACTAATTTATAAAATGAAATAAACATACATAAGTCAATAACTCTGTATCTGAAATTTACCAATTATATCTTTTAGATTTTAACTATAATAAGTGATAAATATGTTGCTATGCAAATTCAGCCTTCCATTAGAAATATAGCCATTTTTAATTTGAAGTCCACAATCCCAAGAAGAAAAGTGTAAATTTTGTAACACGCAAATTTAGTTATATTAATAATTATTTTCTATTTAGCAAATATTTTAGTATGTATCGTCATACTTATTTTTAGAATACCTTTATTTTGCATTACCTTTAAAAATTTTACTGTTTTTTCGAATTTTTAAAGAAAATAAAAGTTTCTCAGCAGACGTATGTTTTTAAATTACTTCTCAATATGCAACACTAACATAGAAAGCATCATTTAAAGGTGGGATTTTATAGATTAAGTTTAAATCTCTAGCGCGTTAAATAAACCGGAACTCCAGGAAGTAACCTGCATGTCCCAGGGGCTCTATATTTTCAGGTGAGCTGCATATGACGTCACAACGCGTTGGAGAAGGGGCGGGCTGATTTAACGAAGCGAAAAATCGATGGTCTGGGTGGAATTCAAACAAACGGGCTTGCTGCGCCCTAGCTGTCTGCTACAGTTTTGGTTAATTTCAGCCCCTGGAAAAAGGAATAGGCGTTCGTAACAAAAGCTTTTAAAATTGCGCCGAGTATATTTTTCTTTATCATTTCTCTTATAATAATTCAGGCGCTTATAAGGCAAGTAATAAGAAAGTTAGCACTCATATTTTTCATAAGAAATGAGTTAAAACTAACTTTAAATTTTACCCGACTTAAAATCTATGGGCGTAAAATAATTTTCCCACTTTACTAAAAAAGTGTTTAAAGTTGGAATGCCATTATAACGTTTTCTGAACACACAACTCAATAAATGGAACAACTTAAATGGAACAACTCAACAACTTAATAAAACAGCGGAATATACTTTTTGTGTTACAAATTTTTATTTAGGATGTAAATTAATGCATTTCTATGTAATTAAAAATGACTAAACTTGGAAAAGTAATGCAATTTTGGAGCAAGCGATTTTATAAATGATAGATTTTTGTAAAAATTTATGATTTCTTAACTTTGGATTTTTTATTGTGGAATAAAATAAAACAAGTGAATACACTACCATTTTGTAAATTGTTAAAAATGGTAGTGTATTACAATATTAGTTACAATTTATTGTATTTTCAAGTTATTAAAAATAACTATAGACTGACCAAAAATATAGTTTTTTGAGTTAATAACTCTATAAATGAAGGATTATTGTTATCGTTTCCTATTTTTAGACTAATTGTGGAATAAAATACAAAACACGACAATGTACCTTGTAGCTTGCATATATTATACAGGTAACAAAATTCAGATATTTTTATATTAAAATAATTACATAAAATAAATGTAATAAAAAAGATCATGTAAAAGAGGAGAAAACATTATTTTTTAACTATTAAACAAACGACTCTGTATATACGTATTAGATTTCCGTAATCGTTTTCAAATTTTTAATTTTGAACTTCTTATTGTATTATGAAATAAAATATTTGGATTAGTTTTATCTGTTACAAACTATTCTAGAGCATTAAAATTTAATGTGTTGTGCAAAATTCTTGTAAAAATGGGTATTTATAATTACCCCGTACTTTAGCGTTATAATGCAATTCCATATATCTCAAAATTTCACTAACAGGTGACTAAGTAGAAAATGAAATGAGAAAATTTATTCGGCCTCCCCTTGCCGTTTGGCTATCCATCGGAGGTTTTCCTCTCCATATAACGCAAATGCGGGTTTGATCCATCAAAAAGTCTTTCACGATGCCAAATTTTTCCTAACATTTGATGCAGGAGTTCCCTTGTCTTCTGGATTGGGTTCAAAATTTCAAAGCTATGGAGTTTAACATTGATCAGCTCTTCAACCATGTTTATAAAGTATAAAATGTGAGTTAATAAATCATTACTTTTTTTATTTTAAGGTATGGAATGCTTGCATGGAACACATCGGTTCGAGAAATGCCTGTTTGAATGCTGTTCCTGAAAAATTCGAACTTTATCGAGACCGAGGTGGTTTTCCGCTTGTCGAAACAGAATGGACCTGCGTTGTGAACGAGACTAGTGGGAATGAAACAGTTAATCCAGAAGTTCTCTCCGATGTCGTCCCCAAGGGAGTTGACATCCACCCATTTGACGAATCTCTCTTACCTTTCATATATGACTATGACTATTCACTCATAGGATACAAAAGAAACGTGGCTGTCGAACTCAGCTGTAAAGAGAAAGATAGCCGAACGCTTGTGGCTATGAAAGAAGGCGCTTGTGTCGGTTGGGGGACTATCAAGTTGAGTTGCCAGAATGTAGGGCTGATCGGACCGTTGTACGCGGACGAAGCAGATGTGGCTGAGGTGATGCTCAGGCGACTCATAAGTGACTTTCCGCTTAGTAAAGGTTTCTCTATGATGACCATATCTAGCAATACAGCAGCGAATCAGATGGTAAAGAAATTATGTGTACCCACTCTGGAGGAATGTCCTCGACTCTACAGAAAACATAAACTGAAAGTAGATGTGAATAAAGTGTTTGGACACTTTGATCTAAATTTTTCGCCATTTTGAATCTGAGACCAAGTTCCAAAGTGAAATTTGCAGGACTTAAGAAGAATGTGTACCCTCTCTGGAGGAATGTCCCAAATTCAACAGAAAACAAACTTAAAGTAGATATGAATGAAGTGTTTGGACACTTTGATCTAAATTTTTCGCCATTTTGAATCTGAGAGTTAAGTTCCGAAGTGAAAGTTGCGCAAGAGATGCCTCTGCAAGAAATTGCAAGAGATGCTTCTGTCATTTTGTAAAAGTATTTCATTGTTCAGAAAAAAACTTTATAAGACTGGCAATTGAAAAAATATTTGACAAAACGGCCATAGTTGCTGGATTTTCTAAGCAACCGAAATATTCGAAAAGTTTTATCTTTGCAAAAAGACTGAGAAGACTCACTCTATGTGAATATAAACTATCTTCGATTCTGAAACGATATCTGGTAACATATCAATTTTGAATGCAGCATATTGGAAATAATTATCATTGTGCCGCGATGAACTGGAATAATTGAAGAGTTTACAATGAAAAACTGACGACAGAAAAGAAGTTGCATTTTTTCAATTTTGAGTTTAGAAACATAATATGATTAGCTATATGTATAGAACTGAATTTGTTAACTACATATCATTAAATTAAATGGTTTTAAACGAAAAAAAGAGTTTCCATGTTGTACCCATGCTTTCTAATACTCAATGTCAACTAGAACCATAAATGACATGGTAATAAATTTTATATCGAATTTATATGTGCATAAAAAAGGCGAGATCTTCAATCATATTAGGAGTTTGGCGCTTTAAGTATTATGCTTATCTGGCTGCTAAGTACAATTCAAGCTTTTCAAGTCGTTTCAGTGTCTTTGCATAGGTTGCACAATGGGTCCGTAATTATTCTCCATTGTGCGGCTTCTAATTTGTTTATAATTCTGTGGCTAGGTACAATAACATATAAAATAAATGCAATATATTTGACCAAGATTTCAAATTATAGGTAAATATAAAAAGAAGATACTGGCATTTATATCTTCATACATCTTCAGAACATGAGCTAAATTTTTTACACTTTTAATATAAATGGACTTAATAAGGAATATTTTATTAGTATAAAATATAAAAAGAATTGATTTTTTTATAGTATAAAAATAAATTTATTAGTACAAAAATAAAGAAATATTTTATTTGATTAAAATGTTGCAAAAAACACATTCCTTCTTTCTAATGGAATTTAATAAATTCAACAGTACCGGGAATCGCCACAGGATTGTTGCTTCGAATCACAACACGCTTATCGTCCACCTGGCTGCCAGTCGCATATCAAGCTTTTTGTTGTCGTCGCTTCTAGTCCTTCACAATATAGCCTCAGCTACAGTTTCTCTATGGTACGAACTCCCCCCGCCGCAATGTCTCAGGCCGTCTGCTGCTATAGAAACAGGAAAATCGCATTTCAAGGAGGGTAGCTTCTCTTCTCTGTAGGGCTAACACAATAGACCGAAGAAAAATATTCCTTTTTGTTGACCAACCAGAGCCAAAACCTGTCCTGAGCAATGACCCCACATCCCTACTTGAAATAGTTGTACCTCGCTACCATAGTCACCGTCACGTGCCCAGACGAATCGACGAACTAATTTCAATTCTAAGGAAAAATCTAAGGTGACATAGAGGACATACAAAAAGTACATCTTACTTTAAAAATCCTTAACCGTCCAATTTATTCTTCAAATTTCATTTCCTGAAAAAATGGCTGCCTAAAAAGAACACTAAAAACCAGGGACTAATATAGGGGACCTTTATATCTATCCTTTATATAGGGACCTTTATATCTATGCTAAAAACATAGGAGTGCATGAGTGGCTACTGTTGCCAACATTTTTTATAAGTAATTCCAGTTTGAATAAAGTAGAGGTAACACAGACAAATTTCTGGGGCATATAAATTTTCTTTAAAAGAGAAAAACTCGCGATCGCAACGAACTATAGGGGGCGTTATTGTATGATAAAAATTTCTGCTATTTCCATGAGAACAGTCATTCAGTTGCTCTGGAAATGTCTTCAGTGTAGCATTGTAACGCTCCTTCTTTATTGTGGCTAATTAAATTTAAAAAAGAAAAATGTTTGATATTCTTTTCTATGCAAGCAAAAACAAATTGGTATCTTTTTTTTAATTTTTTTTTTTTTAAGAGAGAGAAGGAACATCCAAAACACATCAGAAGAAATATTTGTAAATAAACAGGAAAAAAAATTCATCTTCTTATAAGAGTTAAAACCTAATGCCTGAGAAATAGTTTTATTAAATTTAATGATATAACATGAGGGGCCTATTTAAACTTTAAATTCCATAGTTTTAAGAGTCATATTACTTTAAACATCAAAATATGTAAAAAGTGCTCATAATTTTATATAATTTAATTTTGCTAAAAAAGTTTTTTGACAACAATTTTTACCAAAACATTTTAAGTTTCAATAAAAATCATTATTTATAAATTAAAGAACGTAAAATAAAGAATGCTTACGAAACAAAAAAACGATTCGTTCTTCGTTTGAAAACTTTATTCTCAAATAATATATACATAGATTATTCCTTCATTACTTTTAGATGACATATCACACATCAAAATTTTATAATTCTATGATCCTCGATATGAATTTTAATATGTAGCTTAAAAACAGAATAGCTGAATTCTAGTTGAAATTATTCTTTCAAAATTAAAAAACACTTACCAAGAAAACGATAAAAATTTACTAATAATCAGCGCAAATGATACCACGATGAACAGTATGCGATCCCGAAATCGGAAGTTATCAGTTGCAAGTTTGTTGATAATAGAAGTTAAAAATTATTGAGGAATTTCAATGGAATCAAATGTTTGGTGCATTCTGTTTCTGAAAGGTTTATCAATGTTCTGGAGAGTTTTTTCAAGTTCTTTGGCCTTTTCCTTCGTGAAATTTTGCTTCGTATTTGCTGCTTAGAAAATGGCGTCTAACTCTGCCAATGATTCTGATGGAACTAAACGAAAACTTAATAAATAAATGGTTGATATTTTCAGGCTCCGGCGAGAGGGCGTACTCAAGCGTTGCGATAGCGAATAGTAAATTAACTATAACTTCGAGAAAATTAAGATGCTGTTAGAGTTTGATGATATGATTTTTCAAGAGTATATTAGTTTAAAGAGTATATTAGTTTAAAGAGTAAAATATTTTATATTAAATTCTTGTTTTTGAACAACTTATTTCATGTTTTAGGGATAAAGGAAGATACACACACGCAATACATTTTTAATTACATTCGCACGAATCCGCTGTAAAATATTAAAGGAATAAATATACATTTTAATTAGTTAACTTGGCTGCCTTTCATAGATTGCGATCCTCTTATAAAGTCCCTGGTCAAATTATTCGACACACTACAAGATTCTATGTAAAATCTTAATTATCAGGTGATACTCTATACAGCTTTATTGTTTTTACGCTGTTTGCACTTGTTTACGTATCAATTGGTTAAATTAGATTATATATAATATAAATTCAACAATTGGATAAATTTGACGATATTTCATATAAATATAGATTATTTATTGTATCAGCTATTATATTAGTATAATACTAGGAGGCTGCGCCCCCTGCTCGCTAACGCTCGCCAACCCCCGAGAATTGCTACGCAAACCAAGGTGGTTCACGCCGTGAACCATGGCTCGCTGCGCTCGCTCGCCAATGAACACAGTGTTCTAGCACAAAGACATAATATATTATCATCAAAGACATAGTATTTTATCATCAAAGACATAGTATTGTACTTATGTAGAAGAATTCTACCAATGTTCTTATTGGCTTTTAAAAAAGTATATTAGCTATTTAGATTGTACATGGTGAAAAAATCAAAACATTAGCTAAATAAGAAACATATTAGCAAAATAAATTATCAAATATT
>NC_092210.1:5048943-5052556 GCF_043381705.1 Parasteatoda tepidariorum
GGAACTCTGCGGATTTATAAAGAAGGTAAGTGTTATGATTTTTATAATAAAAAATTAGCTTGTGAAATTTTTTTTTCTTATTTGATGATAGTTCTCTACAGAATGGTTTTTTACGTCTGATTAAGAACTATAAGAATAATAAGAAAAGAAACAGTATGAAAGTTTTTATTTCAATGTAAAGAATTCTTAAAATCGTTTTTTATCCAAAGAATTCTTTATTTTCCGTTTTATAGTTTATAATTTTTTGATAAAAATAGTTGTCAAAATACTTTTTTTTTTGAAAACATAAATGGTATAATTATTCTAATGTTCTTGCATATTCTAATGTTTCAAGTAATATGATTCAGAAAATTATGAATAAAAATTCGGTACTTATGTATTAACGCCACAGCAGCTACAGATTTGGCGATTTTTAAGTGCCGCCTATCTTTATCGGATTTCGGTGGACAATGGGCAAAATATTTCGCTCCTGAAAAAATAAAATTGCATCTTGTTCTATTTTTGGCAAATCCCAAAGACACATTTTCGTAGCACTAAAAAATGGTAACAAAAATCGAAGAACAAATCATTTTGGAATTCTTCTGACTTATAAAGCAGGTAAGTGTTAATTTTCATAAAATGAAGAATTTTACTATTAAGTAGTTTTTTTCTTATTTGATGATAGTTTTCTATAGAATGGTTTTCTGCGTACGATTATGAATTAAAAAAGAAAACACATGAAGTTGTTTATTTTAATATAAGGAATTTTTAGAATTGCTTTTTTCTTTCTTGCTTTGTATCGTAAGCATTCTTTATTTTAAGTTTTTTAGTTTCTAAATAATGATTTTTATTGAAACTTGAAATTTTTTGGTAAAAATTGTTGTCAAAAAACTTTTTTTACTAAATTAAATTTCATAAAATTATGAGGTTTATGTATACTTTTTGTTCATTTTAATTTTTGAAGTAATATGATTCGTAAAACTATAGAATATAAAGTTTAAATAAGTCTTTCATGTTATATCATTAAATTCAGTAAAATTATTTCTCGGGCATTAGGTTTTTACTTTATATACATATTTTTTTCTGCTTATGTGCAAATATTTTTCCGATGTGTTTCGGATATTCCTTCTCTGAAAAGAAGAGATACCATTTTGTTTTCGTTTGCATAAGAAAGGATATTAAACATTTTTTTTTTTTAATTTAATTAGCCACGATAAAGATGGAACGTTGCAATGCTACACGCTACATTAAAGACGTCACTAGAGTAAATGAATGACTGTTCATATAGAAATCGCAGGTATTAGTCTCATACAACAACGCCCCCTATAGTTCGTTGCGATCGCGAATTGAACAACCTGATAATGTCACTCTGGTTATTGTTTTCGTTTTTAAAAGCGCTATATGTTGAGCCAGTTTAAATGAAATATTATCATGCTTTTAGGGCATGAATCTGAATTGAACAACCTGATAATGCTTACTCTGGTTATTGTTTCCGTTTTTAAAAGCGCTACATGTTGAGCCACCTCATATAGATTTGCCATTTGACATTTTTAGCAGCAAATCATTGGTCGATTTTCTAATGTTGCCATTCGGGGAGTTGTAATGAGGCTTTTTTTTGGTGCCGTGTAAGAGAAATACATATATAGATAATAATTAGATCAAATTGTTAGACGAACTGTACTTTTTTAAAAAATTACATGCTTTGCACGAATTTATATGCAATACTTTTAGAGTTACATACATGGAATAAGTTTTTATACAGGAGATTTTTTATATAGTTCGTATTTGTATTTATTGTTAACGTATTACACTACAATGTTTACCAATTGATACACGAACGTAAACAAGCGTAAACCGGTTTCAGTCGTGTAAAAACAATAAAGCTGTATAGTATGTGTATGATCCCGTGATAGCTCAATAGTTAAAATTGAAGGTAATGTGGACTGTATATAATAATTAACAAATATTTATTTAACAAATGTAATTAATTAGTTCACCCATGAACTTGCATTAGAGAGCGACCATACGCTCTTAACAATTCAATCAACAAGAACAAGAGTGAGTAGTTCAAAGGGTTACATAATGATGAAAGATGGCTGGCGCTATACAATCTCGCCAAACGGTAATTCAACACCAAACAGTATGACCTGATAATTAACATTTTACATAAAATATTACAATGCGTCTAATAATTTGGGCAGGGACTGTATAACTACAGGGAGAAAAAAAAATAACTCACGAAGAGTTAATCTATTTTTTTAGCAGAGTAAAAAATCTTATGTTAAGATGTCGGGCGTAAATATTTTTCCTCCGCGAAAGAAATTAAATGATAGTGTTTTTAAAACTGAGATTGCAAGATCAAACAAAATTCGTTGCTTAATTTTAATCGAAATTCTCTTTTATTGATATTTTTAAGTAGTTAGAATATGTGGTTAAGTTCAGTAATTTAAAATAAATGAAAATAAAGGTATTTACGTAGATGAATTTAATTATTCGTGCGTAAAGGAATTTGAAGATCAGATTTTCACGTGTTAAAATGCAATGCTAATAAATAATAACGATAAGGAAAAAAATTTATGGGAAAATTAATGATAATAAGGGGAAAAAATTTAACTATGACGCTTAATTAGAGTCATTTGGTAAGTGAGTCAAGAAATTACAGTTACACCGAAATTACTGTGAATAAACATATATTTTTCGATTGATTTGAAGTCGGTAGGGAGTCGAGCTCCTCGAGTCGAGGTCATGGGTTCGATCCCAACCTGCCGAAGATCAAAATGGTGCACGTTAAGTCTGTTGGGTCACAAAGTCCCCCAAGTTCCCATAACAAATTATACCTCTGGGGGTAGTGAATTGGAGATTGATCTTTCTCTGGTTCAGGTCAAAGTTACGAGCTGTGGACGAATGAATGGATGTATGAATGGGTCCGCCCAATAAACGGGTTATGAGGTGTGTGTCTGAAGTCGGATTCTCGGCCATAGATGGCGCAACTGAAAAACAAGAAAAGCACCCTCTGCTTACGAACGAAAGATGATCACGTTTAAACTTCATCAGAAATAGTCTTTTTTTCAACTTCCCCAGTCACGTTAATTGTTCAACATGAGGAGACCCTTTCAGTTTCTCGAATATTTTATATCAAATTATTTTTGCATAAACAGAAATAATGCATAGCTGGCAATTTAAGGTACTCTGGAGACAGGAACGAACACGACGAGGATGGTATACGTTGAATTATAACAAAGTATAATCTTCCAAATAGTTCTGTGTGACTAGTGGATTTTAACAATCATTTCTTCAAATCTAAGATCCTGAAATGAAAAGTACACTATTGTTATCTCTTCATAATAAGCTCTTATACAGAGTATCTGCCACGTTTTAGATTTTCAAATCCATGACTTTTCATCACTAATTTCAAGAATTTTTCATGACTTAACGAAGTTACAATTTTCTCCGACAAAAGCACAACAATAAATTTAAAGACGCATTATAATAACTTTAATTGAAATGATAGGTATGACCGAAACTGTTATACTCTGCATCTTCATATTTACTGATTTTAAATTTTAAAAACAGAGCAAAGAATGAATTGAAGCAATAAAATAGCTGAAAAAAATACGAAAGCAAATAATTATTT
>NC_092210.1:5054455-5106828 GCF_043381705.1 Parasteatoda tepidariorum
TCTTCTTCTTCTTCTTCTTCCTTATCCCCAAAATTAGCAGGGCTAAACTATGTCCATGAAATTCATCACCCGGAGGAAGTCGGCCACCATAAGTGTGTTATTAAGAATGTCCCTTTTGTCCAGACTTGGGGTAATAGTGCAGCTTCTGAAGTCTTATGACTGGAGCACCAGTTGGCAGAAGTCTGACTTGGCTCCTTCGCCTGTTGACTTTAGCTGAGTGTAATGGAACGGCCTTCTCGCCTTGGGTGACCCTTCCAGGAGTAAAACTCCAGACGTACATCGCCCGTTCCACTCAGGGTCACCCCCTCGCCACGGTGAGGCAGCCAACAGGACTTGAGGGGGTAGAAATTACTCTTACACCGAAATTACTCTGAATAAACATATATTTTTCGACTGATTTGAAGTTGGTAGGGAGTCGAGATCATGTCCAAGAGTTCGTGGGTTCGATCCCAACCTGCCGAAGACCGAAATGGTGCACGTTAAGTCTTTTGGTTCACAAAGTCCCCCAAGTTCCCATAACAAATTATACCTCTGGGGGTAGTGAATTGGAGATTGATCGTTCTCTGGTTCAGGTCAAAATTACGATCTGTGGCTGAATGAATGGATGTATGAATGGGTCCACCCAAAAAACGGGTTATGAGGTGTGTGTCTGAAGTCGTATTCTCGGCCGTAGATGGCGCAACTGAAAAACAAGAAAAGCATCCTCTGCCTACACACGAAAGATGATCACGTTTAAACTTCATCAGAAATAGTCTTTTTTCAACTTCCCCAGGCACGCTAATTGCTCAACATGAGGAGACCCTTTCAGTTTCTCGAATATTTTATATCAAATTATTTTTGCATAAACAGAAATAATGCATAGCTGGCAATTTAAGGTACTCTGGAGAAAGGAACGAACACAACGAGGATGGTATACGTTGAATTATAACAAAGCATAATCTTCCAAGTAGTTCTGTGTGACTTGAGGATTTTAACAATCATTTCTTCAAATCTAAGATCCTGAAATAAAAAGTACACTATTGTTATCTTTTTATATTAGGCTCTTATGCAGGGTATCTGCTACATTTTAGATTTTCAAATCCATGACTTTTCATCCCTAATTCCAAGAATTTTTCATAACTTAACGAAGTTACTATTTTCTCCGACAAAAAAACAACAAAAATTTTTAAAAAAAGCATTATAATAACATTAATTAAAATGCTAGGCATGACCAAAACTGTTAAACTCTGCATCTTCATATTTACTGATTTTAAATTTTAAAAACAGAGTGAAGAAAGAGTTGAAGCAATAAAATAGCTGAAAAAAATACACAAAAGCAAATAACTAAATACAGTCAGATATATGTAGTTATTTAAACCTGTTTTATTTCTTCTTAAAAGAAGTGTAATGTATAAAGCCTAAATTGGAATTTTAAATTAATAAAATAAAAATAATGAATAGATAAAAAAAGTTATGAAATCATGGAAGTTTAAAAAATAATTTGCTCTAGAAATGATGTTTTTTCCTTCATTTTTTGAAAGAGAACCATAATTTTTAAGGAACAGGAAATAAACATTTCATATTTTAATAAAATATGGCTTTGATAGGGGATTTTGTAACAAATTCAGATAATTGGAACACTGTGAAATTGGAAAGGGGGGATTTCATTTAAAAAATTAAGCTTTTCGGCAAGCTAATGCTCCATGCTACTTTCCATGATTTTTTTTATTTTTAAAAATAGTTAAAATCATGACATTTCATGACAAATTTTGATCAATATCGAATTCCATGACTTTCCATGATTTTTCATGACTTTCCAGGTGCGCAAATACCCTACTCTTACAATTCATAATGATGGCAAAATCAATTGTTTCTTATTCATAGAGTAGAGAGGAAAAGACAACTTCTGGAAAGTGAAGTCATACCCTATCGAGACCACCATACGGTGAGGTTCAAGGTCATAGTCTTAAGTCTATAACTTAATGAGTTACTTTTAATCATAATTGTACCATTAAACATTTCAAAATTTTATGAGCAAGTGTAGTCGAAAATTATTTTTATTCTTTACTGCAATATCAGTTTGATAATGATCGATTTAAAAATCGTTTATTAAATTATATCAGAACAATTAAACATTTATGAAATGTGGACCAAATTATTATTGCAAAAATTTTACTGTTAACTATCAGTCCGAAATGTTTTTTTTTTTTAACTAAAACAATTCTTTCTAAAGAGGTGTAAATTCGGAGTTTATTTATTACCCATTGGCAAAATGGGTCTTGTTTTGGACTTGATGGCGTGCGCAGGATTTGAAAACCAATACGACGACTAACATCAATTACGACTGTTTTTGCAACCTATGATTTGAGATGTTGTGGCATTTAACGGAGTCCATCCAGAAAGAAAAAGCATTTGACCAATGGGTAACCAGTGATCGTAATAAGGCGTTCACAACTTTTGCTTATTTTTTATTTATTTATTTATATTTTTTGTCTGATTAAATGTAGTCAATGGTTCTAAGAACATTCTTATGCTTGTTCAAAAGACTAACAATTTACTATCAATTTACTACTAACAATTTACTATTAATTATGTTTAACTAATTATTCACCAAATTTAATTCAATATATTTTTTTATAATACCTTGATATGAAATCCAAAAACGAATCCCCTAACTAAACCCTAATTTCAGGTACCCACAAATTTTTCCTAAAACTTAGTAGACGAAAGATAAATAATTCTCTCTTAGTTTGATATTTGTGTTTATTAATTAAATTCTTTATTATCTCAATAACATCGACTCTCCACGATTAGAAATAAAGAAAATGACTGATTCGTTCACAAACCTATAAAAATATTTCTGTATAGCCAGAAACGCATCACAGGCTTAAGTCAATTCACTAACATTGTCCCTTAAATTTATTTAAATCCATTGTTTAATTATTAAGTTCAGATGTCAATACATTTTATTGCTTCTCTTTTTAATCATATCAGTAGAGATTTACATTTGAAACAACAAAAAAAATCATTGTTCGCGGATTTTTTTTTATCAATCCTTTTTTACATTCACCTATAGATGAGTAACCAATTTACTTTTTCTTTTGTTTCATATGCGTTGCTTTTGCGCGTCCCCTTTCTATGCTTTACTTTTACTTGTTACACGCATTATATTTTACCCATCTACTTTTTTTTACTCTTGTTTTTTTCTTATGAATTACTTTTTACTTTTCTTATGCGTTACTTTTCCTCTTTTACGTTATTATTTATTTTACGCGTAATTGTTTCACGCCTTACTTTTTTTACTTTATAAGTTAGATTTTCGTGTTGATTTTAAACGTTACTTTTTAACGCGTCGTTTTTTTTCTTATTTTATACACTTTCTACTTTACTTTTCTTATGCGTTACTTTTCATCGCTACATGCGCGTTTCTTTTCTTTATGCGCTATTTTAAGGAGTTTATTTCTTTGAGGTTCACTTTTATGCGTTTATTTCTCTTATGTGTTGTTTTCACTTTTTTTCGTTGTTCTACTCTATTCTTTATTCAATACTTTACGTTTTCCTTTACTCTATATTTTTCGCCATACTTTTCTCTAGGCGTTATTCTTTTACATATTTCATTTTCCGCGTTTGCTTTAAAAACTACTTTTATTATTCCTTTGCTTTACTTCTAACGTATGCTTTTTTTAAGAGTTAATTTTACATTTGATGCTTGCTTTCATGTGTTACCAAATTTTACGCGTTATATTAACGCAATTCCAATTGTGCGTTACTTTTAATTTCGCTCATTAATTTTCATGCCTTCCTTCTCTTTATGCGTTTTTTAAGTCTTTGATTTTCTTATGCGTCACTTTCAGCGTTATAATTTTCTGCGTGTTACTTTTCTTTATGTGTTACACTTACATGTCATAAACGTTGCTTTTATGCCTTTTTTTATTTTTTTTACACATTTTTCTATTTCTTCCTTTACTCTATACTTCATGTAGCTTTTCTTTCCTTTTACAAGTTGCTTTTGCATAAGCGTTGAATTTCTTTTACGAGTTTTTACATTATTTTTACTCGAATGTGTTTCACATGACTTACAAATTCTCTCTCATTTGCTCGTTACTTTTTTTGCGTTACTTTAGAGTAAATTTTTGGTGTTAAAATTTATAAATTTTTTATTTTATGTATAATACTTTACTTTTCTCAATGCGTTACTTTTTCGCGTTTACTGCTTTTATTTTTTCTCAATGTTAAATTATCGCGTTAATTTTATTATGCATTGTTTTTACCTTTGCGCGTTACTTTTTATTGCTTCTTCTTATGAGCCACTTTCTTAACTTTCCATAATGCGTCATATTTACACTTTTACTTTCTTGTGTGACAAATTTATTTTTGCGCATAACTTTTGCGCGTTATTTAATATACCCTACTTTTCTTCATTATTTTTAAGTGTTCCTTTTAAACGTTTTACGCTTATGAATTGCGTTTGCGCGTTTTACGCTTATCCTTTTAAGCTTATGAATTGTTTTTACTTTTCTAATGCTTTTTTCTCATTAAATGCATCCTAATTTACACGATTACATTTCTTGTGACTTATTTTTAGCGTCAGTATTCCTTAACCGTTTACTTTTCTTATGCGTTACTTTTATTTATCCTATGCGTTATATTTATGCATTTCCTTTAATGCAAGACTTTCACGCGTTATTTTCTCTTATGCGTTACTTTTACGCGTTGCTCTATTCTTTACTCCAGATTTTTCGTTTTCTTTTACTCCATATTTTACGCGTTTGCTTTCCTTATGCTTTACTTATACCAATTATATTTTGCGCGTTACTTTTTATGCGTTGCGTTTACTAGATTACTTTTCTTAAGCTTTCTTAATCAGTGTTATTATTTAAACTTTATTTTTCCCTAACGCGAAACATTTCTCTTGCGATATTTTCCCTTTTCTTATGCGTTAGATTTACAAGTTTGTTTTTATTATGCATTCCCTTTACGAATTCCCTTTACTTTCTGTTAAATTAATGAGTTTATTTTTCGCGTTACTTTACGTGGTAAAATTTCTTATGAGTTACATTTAAGCTTTCCTTCCCTTTTTTTATTTTTACTGACTACTTTTGCGCGCTATCTGGCATACCATACTTTTCTGCATATGTAATTTACAATATATGGATCACTATACTTAACATTTACGCACTATACATATTACTTTAACGCGTTTACTTTTCTTATGCGCTGCTTACTCGTTATACGCATTATATTTTAAGCAATACTTCTCTTTAAACGTTTTACTTTTTTCTCTTTCTCGTTTTCTTTTCTCGTGTTTCATACGTTACTTTTTAGTCTTGCGTTACTTTTTAATTTTTTTTTCTACTTACTTATATTTTACGCCTTACTTTTCTTAACGATTTTCATTATCTATTAAATTTTACAAGTTACTTTTCTTTAAGCGTTACTTTTAAGTATCTAATTTTCTTAATTCTTTCCTTTCACATATTTATTCCTTTCAAAAGTGACTTATACTTTTTTATGAAGTAATTTTAAGTATTTAAAATTTTTATGCATTACTTCTATTTTTATGCGTTATGATATAATTCTGCCAACTTTTGATCATGTTTCATATTTACGCTTTTACTTATGTGTTAATCTTACTCGATTTCTTTTTTATTTATTTCTTTTATGCTTTACTTTCCTTTAAACATTACGCTGGGCGTTTACTTTACTTATGCATTACAATTTCCTTATGTGCTACCTTTACAAGTTTGTTTTCCTTGTTCATTAAAATTTTCTTTTGTGCTACTTTTACGCGTTCACTCTCCTTATACGTAACTTTTACGCGATACTTTTCTCTAAGCGTACTTTTACGCATTATTGTTAAGCGTTAATTTACACGTTTACTTTTCTTACGCATAAAATAGTTATGCTTAACTTATGCGTTACTTTTACGATTTATTACCCATAATATTTAAACTGGACCACGTGTTATATTACCGGGTACTAGTATAGTCAACCAGAGGAAATAAGTAAAGGCTTAAGAGGGGGCCAACAATGTGGTCCTATAGGTCACTATGTATATATACATATATATTAGCATTTAAAATGAGGAAATTCGAAGTCAATATTCTGTATTACAACATGGCCCTCAATGTCCCCTTAATATTGACCCATAATACTCAAATTGCACCACGTATTACATTATCGGGTACTAGTGTACCCTACCAAAGGAAATAATTATAGGCTTATTAGGGACCCCACAAAGTGGTCCTATAGGTTAGTAGGTATGTATATATATTTAATAGTGTGTTGAATATCGCTAAAATTAACGAATTCGAAGTCAATATTCTGTATTACAACATGGCCCTATATCTCCCCTTAATATTGACCCATAATACTCAAATTGCACCACGTATTACATTACCGGGTACTAGTGTACCCTACCAAAGGAAATAATTATAGGCTTATTAGGGACCCCACAAAGTGGTCCTATAGGTTAGAAAGTATGTATATATATTTAATAGTGTGTTGAATATCGCTAAAATTAACGAATTCGAAGTCAATATTCTGTATTACAACATGGCCCTATATCTCCCCTTAATATTCATGAATAATATTCAAATTGGACCGGGTATTAATGTACCTAACCAGAGAAAATTATTATAGGAATTATTGGGGTCCCACAATGAGGCCATATAGGTTAATATGCATAATAGTGTGTTGAAAGCGTTAAAATGAGAAGTTTCGAAGTCAATATTCTGTATTACAACATTGCCCTATATTTCCCCTTAATATTGAACCATAATATTCACATTGGATCAGGTATTATAGTACCTGGAACTAGTGTTCCCTACCGAAGGAAGTAATTATAGGCCTAATAGGAGAACTCATATAGGTTATTATGTATGTATATATATAATAGTGTGTTGAAAGCTTAAAAATAAGAAAATCCGATGTCAATATTCTGTCTTGCAGCATGGCCCTATATCTCCCTTTAATATTAAACCATAATGTTCAAATTAGACCAGGGTTACCGGGTATTAGTGTGCCCTACTAGAGGAAATAATTATAGGTATAATAGGAGACCCACAATGCGGCCGTATAGGTTATTATGTATGTATATATATAATAGTGTGTTGAAAGCGTAAAAATGAGAAGTTTCGATGTCAATATTCTGTCTTGCAGCATGACCCTTTATCTCCCTTTAATATTAAACCATAATGTTCAAATTAGACCAGGTATTATACTACAGGGTATTAGTGTACCCTACCAGAGGAAATAATTATAGGCTTATTAGGGGGCCTACAATGGGGTCCTATAGGTTACTATATATGTATGTATATAATAGTGCGTTGAATGCTTTAAAATGAGAAAATGAGAAGTCAATATTCTTTATTACTAAATGGCCCTATATGTTGCCTCAATATTGACCCATAATATTCAAATTGTACCCCACGTATTATAGTACCGTGTAATAGTGTACCCTATAAAGTAAATAATTATAGACTTATTAGGGGGCCTACAATGTGGGGCTATAGGTTTATGTGTATGTATATATATTAAGAGTGTGTTAAATCGCGTTACAATGAGGAAATTCGAAGTCAATATTATTCATTGCTACATGGCCCTATATGTTCCCTTAATATTGACCCATAATATTTAGATTGAACCAGGTATTACATTACCGACCGTGTATTATTGTACCCTACCAGGGAAAATAATTATAGGCTTAATACGGGGCCCACAATGAGGCCCTATAGGTTACTAAGTATGTATATATATAATAGTCTGTTAAAACCTTTGAAATAAGAAAATTCAAAGTCAATATTTTGTATTACAACATGGCCCTATATTACCCCTTAACATTGAACCATAATATTCAAATTGAACCAGGTATTATATTATGATATTTGGTCAATNAATGCGAAAAGCCCATTGATCCGACGTTATCATTTCCTTGTTGCCATTCTGTAGTAGAAACTATGGTTTAAAATTAGTTACCAATTCCTTAAAAGATAGAGACCCATTATATTATCAGGTAGTAGTATAGCCTACCAGAGGAAATAATTATAGGTTTTATTAGGGGGCCTACAATATGGTCCTATAGGTTACTGTGTATGTATATATATAATATATACTGTGTATGTATATAAGAGTGTGTTAAATAGCTTTAAAATGAGGAAATTTGAAGACAATATTCTGTTTTACAACACGGCCCTATATCACCCCTTAATATTGGCTCATAATATTCATATTAGACCAGGTATTATATTACTGGGTATAAGTGTACCATACCAAAGGAAATAATTATACGCTTAATGGGGGCCCACAATAAGGCCCTACAGTTTACTATGTATGTATATTATATGTAATAGGGTGTTGAATAGCTTTTAAAATAGGAAATTCGAAGTCAATATTCTGTATTGCAACGCGGCCCAATATCTCCCCTTTATATTGTCCCATAATATTGAAACTTCACCACTTGTTATATTACAGTGTATTACTGTAGTCTAATAGAGGAAGTAATTATAGGCTTTATAGGGGGCCCTCAATGTGTCCCTATAGGTTACTATGCATGTAACCTATAGGGCTCCAGTCGACAACCGAAATTTTTACACTGCATTCTAGAATTTTTTTAAATTATATGTGGTTAGTATAGTTCAAATGATAGTTAAAATAATAGGGTTACATAAAAATTAAAAATTTTAATAATTTTTATATGACGCAATGTCTACTGTTATGTAGTCTACTGCTTTGTTTTAATTTCTGATATGTAATGGTGGAAAAATTATTTCAAGTGAAAAATACTAAATTAAAAATAGCTTACATTTCTCTACCACTAAAACTTATTTAATAACAAAGTGTAGCAAGTTGATTTAAAAACATTAAGATGCGAAAGTCTTAGAATTCAGAGTGGTAAATATTTTATAGTCGCAAGGATGCCAAAGGGAACTAAAAATATAAAAAGTGGTGATTAATAATTAGCAAAAATCTATTAAAATTAGCAAATTTTCCTAGTCCTGTTATTTTAGTTTCCTGTTGAAAATTAATGCAAATAAAGTTTTCGTCTTCGATAGAAATATGAATTTTAGATAGGAATTAGAGTGGTGACTGAGGATCACCTCTCGAACCCAAGAGGTTAAGGCACTTGATACTAATTTATTTTCTTTGTTGAGCAACGTGGAACGAAAAAAAAATGTATCAATGACGGAAAAAAGAATTTTTTTTTCTTCTAAAATCTAGTTATTAATGAATTTAATGTCAGGTTTTAAATGACTGAATTCGCAATCTTTCCAGTTTAGACGTTGGAACATACTAATTCAATTGAATGAACAATTCTCATAAACAATGAAATTCTATTACAGCAGACTTGGACATAACCTTTGTAGTACACCATCTGTTTTGAGTTAAGGACAGTCTTTAAAAATAAAATATAAAAGCTTACTATACTTAACACCGAGTTTATAATGTTTCGACAATTATTCTGGAGAGCTGCCCAAGATGAGGTACGAAGTCAACACTTATGCAACAAGAGAATAAAAGATGTGAATTTTTTCAGATCCATTTAAAAATCTCTTCAACCTCAATTTAAAAAACCATTTTGAGGTCGAGTTTTGACTTTTTTGTTTCTCTTGTTCTTTTACACCTCGTTTAGTTCGCGCTCTTCATTCTCGCCCATTCGATCGTTTGCAGGTTGTAATATCGTTTGAAACTAAACGTATCGGATTGTGGGGTTTTGGAAAAGCACTTACCTAATTAGTTGAAAATAAAAACAAGAACCATCACCTCGTTATTGTTGTTTACTGTAGAAAGATGAATGAATATTTCGGATGGACAATGAATCTTTTCCGAATCCATGGAAACTAATATGCAATATCGTTTGCAATTAGCAACCAAAAAAATTTTTTTTTAATAAAAATAATCACAATTTTATTTTGTTGAATTTATTTTAAGGAAATATTTTAAACATTTACAGGCGAGCTTCAAGTTTTCCAAAAAAATCTGTTTCTTTTTCCGAAAAAGTAGTAACTGTACACATGTTTTATTACAGCGCTCATTTTGGAGAAACACCATTCGCGATCGCAACGTTCCAGTACGCCCTCTAGCAGGAGCCTGAAAATATCGGACATTAATTTATCACGTTTTCATTTAGTTCCATCAAAATCATTGTCAGAATCAGACGCCATTTTCTTAGCAGCAAATAAAAATAAAAATTTCCCTAAGGAAAAGCCGAAGAACTTGAAAAAACTCTCCAGAATATTGGGATAGTTTTCAGATCCAGAACACGCCGAACATTTGAAGAAAAATTTCTCAATAATTTTTAACTTCTATTATCAACAAACTTGCAACTGATAACTTCCGATTTCGCTATCGCATAGTGTTACAGATGTGTGTATTAAGGTAAAATGCATTTCTTCTGTCTTCAATTCATTACAAATTAAAGTGAAGTCAACATTGCTTTCGTCATTCCAGTGAATAAATATGAATTCAGAACATACAGAATTGTAATAGTTATAGCATATTCTTCTTCGTTATAGAATAGTATATATTTCTGTATCCATATAATTCGGAAAACAACAATAAAAAATTATCCAAGTTACTTGAAATAGTGCCATTTGTGCTGATTCTTAATTAATTTAAATCGTTTTCTTGGTAAGTTTTTTTTAATTTTGAAAGAATAAGTTCAACTAGAATTCAGCTATTCTGTTTTTAGCTACATATTCAAATTCATATCAATTATAAAATTTTGCTGTGTAGTACGTTATCTAAAAGTAATGAAGGGATAAACTATGTATCTATTATTTGAGAAGAAAGTTTTCAAACAAAGAACACATCATTTTGGAATTCTCTGGATTTATAAATCAGGTAAGTGTAATTATTTTTACAATAAAAAATTTGCTTAGAATTTCTTCTTTTTCTCATTTGATGATAGTTCTCTACAGAATGGTTTTTTACGTCTGATTAAGAACTATGAGAACAAAAAGAGAAACAATATGAAAGTTTTTTATTTCAAAATGAGGAATTTTTTAAAATAGTTTTTTTATCCTATGAATTCTTTATTATACGTTTCTTAGTTTATAATTTCTTGATAAAAATTGTTGTTAAAGTAATTGTTTTGAAAAATTAAATAGTATAACATTATGTGTTTATCTATACTTCTTGCATATTCTACTGTTTGAAGTAATATGATTCCAAAAAGTATGGAATAAAAACTCGGTACTTACGTATTAACGCCACAGCAACTACGGATTTGGCGGTTTTTAAGTGCCACCAATTTACACCTAAAATTTTTGAGACAAATCATAAAATAAAACACTTTATTTAAAATCAAAGTAGTTTATCGGATTTCTGTAGACAATGGGCAAAATATTTCCTGAGAAAATAAAATTGCATCTAGTTCTATTTTTGGCAAATCCCACAGACGCATTTTCGTAGCACTACAAAATGGTAACAAAAATCGAAGAACAAATCATTTTGGAATTCTTCTGATTTATAAAGCAGGTAAAGTGTTAATTTTTATAAAATAAAAATTTTTACTTTTAAATAATTTTTATCTTACTTGATGATAATTTTCTATAAAATGGTTTTCTACGTCCGATTATGAATCAAAAAAGAAAAATGAAAGTTGTTTATTTTAATATAAGGAATTTTTAGAATTGGTTTTTTTGTTTTGTATCGTAAGCATTCTTTATTTTATGTTTTTCAGTTTCTAAACAATGATTTTTATTAAAACTTAAATTTTTTTGATAAAAATACTTGTCAAAAAACTTTTTTTTACAAAATTAAATTATATAAAATTATGAAGCTTACGTATACTTTTTGCTTATTTTAATGTTTGAAGTAATATGATTCTTAAAACTATGGAATGTAAAGTTTAAATAGGCCTTTCAGGTTATATCATTAAATTTAGTAAAACTATTTCTCAGGTTTTTACTCTAATAACAAGATACATATTTTTTTCTGTTTATTTACAAATATTTTTCAGATGTGTTTTGGATGTTCCTTCTTTGAAAAAAAAAGATACCATCTTGTTTTCCGATGCATAAGAAAGGATATCCAATCTTTAAGAAAATCTTTAAGAGGGATCTTTAAGAAAAGGAACATCCAAAACACATTTGAAAAATATTTTTAAATAAACAGGAAAAAAATGTATCTTCTTATAAGAGTTAAAACCTAATGAATGAGAAATAATTTTACTAAATTTAATGATATAACATGAAAGGCCTATTTAAGCTTTACATTCCATAGTTTTAAGAATCATATTACTTCAAAAATTAAAATAAACAAAAAGTATACATAACCCTCATAATTTTATGAAATTTAATTTTGCAAAGAAAGTTTTTTGACGACAATATTTATCAAAAAATTTCAAGTTGCAATAAAAATCATTATTTAGAAACTAAAAAACGTAAAATAAAGAATGCTTATGAAACAAACAAAAAAATCTTTTTTGTTGCCATTTTTTAGTGCTACGAAAATTCCTCTTTGGGATTTGCCAAAAACAAAACAAGATCCAATTTTATTTTTTCAGGAACAAAATATTTTACCAAAAAAAAAAAACGAAAATGTACCAATTCCCATGACATGAAACTTTATTTTGGTAAACGTACGTTTTGGAAATGTTATCTCATTTGGAATCCTATTTATTAGAGTTAATATGGCGACATCATCAGGTGGACGAAAATAGGGTTTGTTTTGAATCTGTGATAAATTTTATATCGGCCCATTTCTCATCGAAATCCCATTGACTACATTGATTTTAAATAAAGTGTTTTATTTTATGATTTGTCGCAAAAACTTTAGGTGTAGATTGGCGGCACTTAAAAACTGCCAAATCTGTAGCTGCGGTGGCGTTAAGACATAAATACCGAATTTTTATTCCATACTTTTCTGAATCATATAACTTCAAATACTAGAATATTCAAGAAGTATACATAAAGACACAATGTTATACCGTTTAATTTTTCAAAAAAAGTATTTTGACGACGATTTATATCTAAAAATCATAAACTAAAAAACCTGAAACAAAGAATTCTTAGGATTAAAAAAAAAACGATTTTGAAAATTCCTCATATTGAAATAAAAAAACTGTCATATTGTTTCTTTTTTTCCTTCTTATAGTTCTTAATCAGACGTAAAACCATTCTGTAGAGAACTATCATCAAATAATAAAAAAAATTATTTACAAGCAAATTTTTTATTATAAAAATCATAACACTCACATTCTTTATAAATCCGGAGAATTCCAAATGCAATGTTCTTCGTTTGAAAATTTTATTTTCGAATAATATCTACATTATTCCTTCATTACATTTAGATAACATACGCACACATCAAAATTTTAGAATTGTATTATCTCATAATGAATTTCAATACGTAGCTTGAAAACAGAATAGCTGAATTCCAGTTGAAATTGTTCTTTCAAAACTAAAAAATGCTTACCAAGAAAACGAAAAAAATTTATTAGTAATCAGTACAAATGATACTATTTCAAGTAATTCGGAGGATTCTTTATTGTTGTTTTCCGAATTATATAGATACAGAAATATATACTATTCTATAAAGGAGAAGAATATTCTATTACAGATCTTTACATTCTGTATTCACATTTATTCGTTGAAATGACGAAAGCAATGTTGACTTAACATTAATTTGTAATGAAATGAAGACAGAAAAAATTATTTTACCATAATACACACATCTGTAACAGCATGTGATCGGAAGTTATGCTGTTGGTAATAGAAAGGTAAAAATTATTGAGAAATTATTTCAAAAAACAAAACAAGATGCAATTTTATTTTTTCAGGAGCGAAATATTTTATTGAAAAAACGAAAATGTACCAATTCCCATGACATGAAACTTTATCTTAGTAAACATACGTTTTGGAAATGATCTTTCATTTGGAATTTTATTTATTAGAGTTCATACATAATCGGACTGGCGGTGACATTTTTTTCATATGGCGGCAGCATCCAGGTGAAAGAAAATAGAGATTGTTTTGAATCTATGTTAAACTCTATATCGGCCCATTTTCCACCGAAATCCGATTGACTACTTTGATTTTAAATAAAGTGTTTTATTTTATGACTTGTCTCAAAAATTCTAGGTGTAGATCAGCGGTACTTAAAAACCGCCAAATCTGTAGCGGCGGTGGCGTTAATACATAAATACTGAATTTTTATTACATACTTTTCAGAATCATATTTCTTCAAATATTAGAATATGCAAAAAGTATACATAAACACATAATGTCATACCATTNTCTATAGAATGGTTTTCTACGTCCGATTATGAATCAAAAAAGAAAAATGAAAGTTGTTTATTTTAATATAAGGAATTTTTAGAATTGGTTTTTTTATTTTGTATCGTAAGCATTCTTTATTTTACGTTTTTCAGTTTCTAAACAATGATTTTTATTAAAACTTAAAATTTTTTGATAAAAATACTTGTCAATACTTTATTACATACTTTTCAGAATCATATTTCTTCAAACATATAATATGCAAGAGGTATACATAAACACATAATGTCATACCATTTAATTTTTCAAAAAAAGTATTTTAACAAAAATTTTTATCAAAAAATTATAAGCTACAAAACGTAAAATAAAGAATTCGTAGGATAAAAAAACGATTGTAAAAATTCCTCATATTGAAATGAAAACTTTCATATTGTTTCTTCTTTTTTTTTTATTCTTATAGTTCTTAATCAGGCGTAAAAAACCATTCTGTAGAGAACGATCATCAAATAAGAAAAAAAAATTTATTACAAGCAAATTTTTTATTATAAAAATCATAACACTCACCTTCTTTATAAATCCGGAGAATTCCAAATGATATGTTCTCCGTTTGAAAATTTTATTTTCAAATAATATATGCATAGATTATCCCTTCGCTACTTTTATATAACATACCACGCATCAAAACTTTATAGTTGTACGATCTCGATATGAATTTGAATATGTAGCTTAAAAACAGAATAGCTGAATTCCGTATCTCGGTGTTTGGCGNAACAAAAAAATACTTACCAAGAAAACGATAAAAATTTATTAATAATCAGCACAAATGAAACTATTTCAAGTACATATCTATATTGTTGTTTTCCGAATTATATAGATACAGACATATATACTATTCTATAAAGAAGAAGAATATTCTATAACTATTATACAGTTCTGTGTAAGTTCTGAATTCACATTTATTCATTGGAATGACGAAAGCAATGTTGACTTCACTTTAATTTGTAATGAATTGAAGACAGAAAAAATTATTTTACCGTAATACACACATCTATAACAGCAAGTGAGGATGAAATCGGAAGTTATGTTGTTGGTAATAGAAAGGTAAATATTATTGAGAAATTGTTCTTCAAATGCTTGGCGTGTTCTGCTTCAATGTTTGGCATGTTCTGGTTAGTCTTTTCAAGTTCTTCTACCTTTTCCTTAGGAAATTTTGCTTCTTATTTGCTGCTAAGAAAATTGCGTCCGTAATTGCCAATGGTTATGGTGAAATTAATGCCCGATATTTTCAGGCTCCCGCTAGAGGGCGTACTCGAGCGTTGCGATCACGAATTATTAATGCACCTGGAAAAAAGTATTAACTGGTATCAGATGCGTTATAAAGAAGCTGAAAATTTCTTAACATTAGCTTCTACTATCGAATTAAAATTTCATTTGTCACGCAGTGGACTGATCGTTAAGACACGGTTCCCAGCAGATCACCGAAGTGAAGCATCACTGGCTACGGTCAGTGTGCGGGTGGGTCACCACTTGGATCAGTGTGCGTCGGGACCGAGGGTGTGCGGTATTGGTCCTCGTTANCAAATGCTTGGCGTGTTCTGCTTCAATGTTTGGCATGTTCTGGTTAGTCTTTTCAAGTTCTTCTACCTTTTCCTTGGGAAATTTTGTTTCTTATTTGCTGCTAAGAAAATTGCGTCCGTCATTGCCAATGGTTATGGTGAAATTAATGTCCGATATTTTCAGGCTCCGGTTGAGGGCGTACTCGAGCGTTGCGATTTATTAATGCACCTGGAAAAAAGTATTAACTGGTATCAGATGCGCTATAAAGAAGCTGAAAATTTCTTAACATTAGCTTCTACTATCGAATTAAAATTTCATTTATGAAAATAAAATAAAATATTATAATAAAATATTAATTATAAAGTATTATGGCAGCAAATAAAATGCAGCAGAGAAAATAAAATATTATGGCAGCAAAAAGCTTAACATATAAAAAATTCTATTAACATTACTGCTAATTTATAATAGTGACGAATAATTTATATTGCCGAAGTCAAGCAAGTCTGGCTGCAGTCAGTGTGCGGGTGGGTGACCACTTGGATCTGCCTGCTTAGGGACCGAAGGTGTGCGGTATGGGTCCTTGTTAAACTTTACCACCGTTAAGTGCTCGATTTCACTCGCAGGTCAACGGGCTACCAAAGCAGGGGAGCCATCCCCTGCTTTGGTAGCCCGTGCTTCAGAGGATCAAAATTGCGATGGCATGTCTTCTGATCATCCTCAGGGATGTTTCCCAGACCGTCGCCAATACCCATTGTGCAGCTCTAGTGTGACGTAAAATGAACTAGAACAACTACTCTACGTACTTGATAAGCGAGCTATAAGCAAAATATTGCAAAGCCTCCAAAAACGCTTGAAAGTGCCACCATCAGCAACAGCAGCATGCTGTGTTCTGTTAAATATTAAAATCTATATTTTTACTACGTATCTTTTAAATAAGTTTGGGATCCATCATTTTAATGTTATAAAGACAAGTAAAATTTTTAATGTTATTCTGACTGTCGAAACAAAATTATGCTAGCCTATAAAGTAATATCAAAAGACTGAAATGAATGTGAGTGTTTCGATAACGATAAGAATATTTCTCTTGGTATTATTAATTTTATTCATAATTAGCATATAGGTAGAACATTTCTTTTTTTAATTGCAAACGCACCTATTGATTATTTATTTTTCTATGATTTTAATAAAATTGATCAGGTGAGTTGATTTTAAAAAAAGTCTGATTTCACTGATATTTAAAATTTTGTAGAAATAATGCTTAAGTTATTTTCTGATATTTAGAATAGACTATTAAATTTTTTAAAAAGACTACTCTTAAGATTAGAGTGGCGTTTAAACGTTTAATACATGGGTGGCTTAACTCAAACAAACGAATTAAAAATATTTAAATAATGACATATTTTATACTTCATACTTTTTCTCACACTTCCTTTTTTTTTCAGTAGAAGCGTGTTTCTTAGAAGTTTAAATGAATAATTTTCATGCCATTATGTGAGGATTTATTTTAATGTAAACCTTACTGTATGGTGCAATCTACCACACAGTGTAAGCTTAAAAATTACTTGTCTGTAATAAAGAAAGGTAATTGCCGTAATCATCTCTCTTTCAGAAAATTTCCATGCTTCTCACTTTTATAGCAGGGGAAATTTCCATATCGTGATCTGTGGCAGAATAAATGCGAAGTCTTGGCAGTGACTCGCAAGAAACTTAAAAATAATAACAAAAAAAAACAAAACAATCAACGAAAGGAACCAATTTGGAAGGTATAGCCATCTCCGTGCAAACATCTGTGCATTATTTATATTTTTTTTAAATTTGTAAGTTCAACATCTATTTGGCACCTTAGCGCTTGTAGTTGGTGCGTCAGATCGCTATACAGAAATATCCCCTTATCACACAAAAAAATTGTAACTTATAAACATGTGATATTTCACGTGTGTTCTAATCTGTAATAGTTATAAATGTATCAATTTGCTTTTAAATTATTCAACGCTTAATTAATTCTCCCTTTTATGCTGCATAATAGTTCAGTTTTCCAAAAACAATTGCTGGCACATTTTCTGCACCACATATTATGCTATCTCCAGAAAACATGTCCCATTCTGTTCACACTTTGAAATGGTATTGCTAATTAAATTGTAAAATTTGTTTATTTTTATAATTACCATATAATATATTTCTTCAAAGATTATTTTAATTAGACTGTTAATAGATTTGTAAATAAATAGGGTCGGGAAAAATTGGGTTCTTGGGGTAAAATAGGTATATTTTATTTGGGTTTTATTTTCTCCTTTTAAGTTGCAATAATTTATTTAATATTTTTAGAGAAATTTATACTAGGTTTGGGGCAAGCATTTTTGTTTCAGTTTTAGAAACTGATAGAAAAATTTCATGTTTACAGACTATCTGTTTATGATCAACTTTTAAAATATGTTAGTTTAATTATTGTTACTAAATTCTATATGACTTTAAAAAACTCAATTTTTAATGCAATATTACGATGCATGAATTTAGAATTTGAATAATCATTTTAACAATATATATATTTTCTAAATCAATTGTTGATGAAAGCGAAATTTTTTTAGAAAAATGTGTTTTTTTTAATGAAAAAGTATTTTTTTCAATTAATTCTAGTTTATTAAAAGTATTTAATTTTTATACTAATTTTTTGATATAAAAATTTAGTGCTATTGAGATGGGCTGACTCAGTGGAGTCTGATTTTCTTGCAATTAATAAAAAGAATTGAGAATCAAAGATAAATCGGAAGTCGTCATGAAGAAATCCTCAGAGGAAGGCATTGACTCAATTTGGGCTGCCTGGCCAACTATGATGATGATAAGGACACTAACGTTTAAATAAAAAGTATCATATTTGTCACCAACTTGACTAAATGGCTCATGATGTATGACAATTAAGTCATTTGATGAAATTTTAGTCATATTTTTGTTCTTATTTAGGCAACTATTTTCATAGTTTTCGGCAACTATTTTCATGCTTTAGGCTACTAAAAGCAACTATTTTGTTCTTTTTTTTTTACTGCAGCAACCTTGAAAGCAATTTTCCAAGTCAGCTTCTAAAAAATGTTTGGCAATGTTTTCAGTCTAGTTTATATGCAGCCAATATTTAATTCATCCGTGCTGTAGATATAAAAAAAATCATACTTGCAGGTACCTTTTTTTTATTAATTTATTCCTATTTATTGGTTTTATTTTTTTTGTTTTATTTTTTTTGTTTTATTTTTTTCCAGGTGATTTATAGCATATTTATTCAGAAGAAATTTCATTCCTGCCTAACAGTGATCAGATTCTTTACAAACATGATAAAAAACAGTTTGCCCAAACCTCCTGCTGAAGTCCGTGGTATGACCACACTAGATCGTGATAAATTTCAGACTGTTGCCCAAATACCCTGCTTTCTGATTTCAGTGGACAAAATTTCTGATGTTCTAAAAATTTTGAAACCTTGCCTCCTGAAAATGCCAAAACTGAAACCTGTTTGTAATGAGGAGTTCAACAAGAGAAAAATTCTTCTTCATCCGGAGAAATATGAAGCAACTTTATGCAACAAAGTTGACGTTGGTTTGACCACTGATGATATCGAGTGGACTGATGTCCAGCTTAAATATGAGAACTGGACTTCTGATGATATATTCAGAGCTGTTTTGCCGGAGGACAGTGTGGGCAACATCTCCAGTTTTAGCATAGTGGGGCACATTATTCATCTGAACTTAAAAGTTGAATTGTTAAACTACAAGTTCCTTATAGGACAAGTTCTACTCGATAAATATCAGCCAAATATTAAAACTGTCGTTAATAAATCTGATGTAATAGAAAACACGTTTAGAAATTTTAAAATGGAACACTTGGCTGGCGAGCATAACTATCAAGTTATGGTAAAAGAAAACAACTGTAAATATGCATTTGATTATGAAAAAGTTTTTTGGAATCCTAGATTAAGTAGTGAACACGACCGTGTGGCAAACAGTATTGATTCCAAAGATACAGTATGCGATGTTTTCGCTGGTGTTGGACCTTTTGCAATCCCTCTGGCGAAAAAAGGTTGCAAAGTTTGTGCCAATGACTTGAATCCTGATTCCTATTATTGGCTTTGCCATAATGCAAAGTTAAACAAAGTAGACAAACGCATTCAAACGTATAATATGGATGGTAAGGATTTTATTAAAACAATAGTAAGAGATAGTATCATCAATTATTTTAACAGTGAAGAGGAAAATGTTGGGAAATTTCACATTTTGATGAACTTGCCTGCAATTGCGTTGACATTTTTGCCATTCTTCGACAACCTACTCGCTAGAGAATCGGTTAAGTTTTCTAAACGTAGAACGATTGTTCATTGCTACTACTTCAGGAAAAAAGATGAGAATGATTTGAATGTCTTAGAAGAATATCTGAAAGGTGATGTTGTTGAGAAATCTGAAATTTCTGTTGTCAGAGTTGTGGCTCCTAATAAATATATGATGAGAGTGACCTACGAGTTACCTGAAGGTGTTTTATTTTTTAACAGTAACTCTTCCTGCGAGCCAGCAGTAAAAAGAATCAAACTCTTAAGTGAATAAGTTGATTGCAAAATTTAGGTAAACACACCTTCAATATATATGGTATTGAAGTTAAGTTTAATATATTGCTGCTGCATTTGAATATTGATTATGAGATAATACAGTGTCACAATTGTAAGGGAAAAAACATAAATAAAAGATCAAGAAACAAGGTTTTATAGCTTTTTTTTAAATACATATATGTTACTGTGAATAACTGAAATTGGTGATTGTTGATTTCCACCGGTGAATGTTGACAATCACATATTCGCTTTAGAAAATGTCCTAAAATTTATATGTACTAGGTTTAGTTTAATGCCACTGCCTGGTATGCCCTACATCAATATTTTTGTAAGGTCAAGTGCCACTGCCCAATATGCATTTAATTGGTACTCAGAACACTAATGTTTCTCGTAATCTATCTTTAGCAGATATTAAAATATCGAATAAATTTAATATGAAGGAATAAATTAATATCAAATCGGATATAATAAATATTTTGGACATTTACTAAAGTGACTATGTGATTGTTGACATTCTCTCGATTTTTATCATTCACGGTAACATATATATATATATATTGCTAATTCTTATTATAGTTTTTTATTTCTGAAATTACAATACTAATTATTATATTTATATATTTCTTAATTGGACTTCAGAACATCTGTTAGCAACAACTGTTTTGTGATAAATCGTGAGTTTTTTAATTCAATTTTTGATTTTTCCTATAGAATCATGGATATAGCCTGTGTTAGCATTAGTGGTAAAAATTACTAACTAAATAAAGTTTTTGTTAAAAAAAATCTTTACAATTTAGTTAAAATAATTTTAGGTTATAAATCTAATCAATGTGTAAGAGTGTCTACAAAAGAAAAAAACAAAGCTAAACTGAAAAACAATTTTGTGCTTGGAATTTAATATTTTTCCTGCTATGAAACAGATACCTTTGCTTGATTTCTTGCACAAAATTATTTTTAAATAAGTTATTTTCATTCAGCAACTAGTTTCAGAGATAATAAAAAAGTCAAAATGATATTTAAGAACTGATAAACACTATTTCAACTCATTCATCGATTCAATTATTTATGATCTTACCCAGGGGTGCACAACCTTTCTGAGTGAAGGGCCACTTGCACAGCTAGTTGATAAATAAACGGGGCGTGCAGGTATTTAGACTTGTTTATGGCAAATAACAAAAATTTCTCCAAACATAAGCACTAATTTTTTTTATCACTAATATTTTCGGCAAATTAAATGCTTTTAATTTTTAAAAACAATTTTAATTATTACAATTTATACAAAAATGAAAAAACTAATACCTTTTTTAAAGATATAATGAATTGATATATTTATAAAAATTGAATAAAAAAAAAAATGGGGTTTTTTTGTCATATCATTTAGTACGAAAGTTCTTTTAAAAGAAAATTCTAACTTTTAAAAAAAGCATAATCTTTACTATAAAGAATAAATCAATAAATACATATTTTGATAATTAATACAAATTCAAATGAAATACTTTAATTGAACAAAATTTGTAGGAAAAATCACTTGGATTTGCGACGAAATCTGCAAAAATAATGCAAGACAGAAAGTGATTACTCAAATTTGAAAACCGTGTACATTAATATCCTATTAAAAGTATTGAGTTTTTTATAACTAAACTCAGCGGCGCAACAGCCCATAGAGGGCCAAGGCCTACTGTGCCCATCTCAGTTTTCTTGACCATGGGCTCTGAGGTGCAAGAGCAGATGTTTCGGTCCGGTGGTCAGCCGAACGCGGAACCCTCAGTATTTAGTTCCCAAGCATGCTTGGTACTCATTTATCGACCCACTGAAAGGGTGAAAGGCTGAGTCAACCTTGCCCGGCCCGAGGATCGAACCAGGGACCTGTGGCACAACAGCGCGCAGCGCATACCGTTCAGCCACCGGGCGTCGAGTTTTTTATAAGCCATGCATAATTCTGAAGCAATAATGGCGGAAAAAATGATCGTGAAACATGCACTTACTGTAGAATTTATGTAAATTGAGCTCGTCAAAAAGTGATGACTCAAATGTAGGATTCAAAATTTCGGCATTTTTTTTTTTTTTTTTTTTAAGGTATACAGAAGCTTTTGCTGGCCGCAGGTTGTGCACTCCTAATCTTACCAATCGTGATTAATTTTCTACACTATAAAAAGTTTTGCCATATCTTATCCAGTTATCGGATAGTTAACTACAACTACATTATTTTGTATGTAGTAACCTGCAAACTACTTTCGAAATGTAGTGACTACTTTAAGGAACCAAACTTTGCTGGAGAAATTAATTTACGCCTATGTTCAAAATGGTTTTGAATAAAAAAAATTATCTTATATTAAACAAGAAAAAAATTTTATACAAATATTTATTCCTGTTTACATGAGACAGTTTGTTATTCCAAAAAAATTTTTCAAATTTGTTCATTTAACCTTTAATTTTTCATGTCTCTTTCAACAGCGAATATTTTATTTAAGAAATGCAAAATTATCAAACACTTGCAATTTTTTAATTGTTTAATGCTCTTTTAATTCTAAGAAATTAACTACATCGAAAATATGTTCCCCCTTTTTTTTTTTTAAATAGCATTAATGTTTCACGAGTGTGCATTCGCATTTGAAAGTGTTTCATCAAAGTGATAAATTATCTATTTTTCGTAATGACTAGTTTAAACATTAGTTATACATGTTTATATATACAGTCACTCGAAACTTCTCATTTCTGTTAACGTTCAGCTGCAGCTACAGAGTCATTTTCATTGCATCCATTGATGGACCTGCGAAAACTTGTACCAATCAAGTTTGAAAAATTAGTTGTATTAGAGTAGTGTTTCCTTATCAAACTAACGTTAAAAGTAGTTGCCAGGAATCGCTACAAACTACTGTTTTTTTTATTGCACTACGCTACATTAAAAGTAGCACGCTAGACTGATTCTAGTGCGCTACTTCCGACCACTGACTTTAACACCAAAAGAGGCTTAGTGAATTACTACTTTCCTTTGTATTTGGTATTGTGAAATATCAAGAATATTACTTTTCCACTACTATTGGTGTTTACAAACCATAAAATTTATTACAGCAAAAAGGCTCAAGTGTCAGTAAAGAAAAGTGTATGGTAAAATTTAAAGGACAGTTTAGGATGCAAACTCACACTAATTCTTAAAATAAAATTATTATATAAATCAAACATACAGAATACTAAGACAAATACAAATCAGGCTCAACAGATAAGAAGCGTGGACTTTGTTTAATATTATAAAATTATTTAATGCAATTAACAGATACTTAAAATATAATTATCTTTATTACATAACTAAAGCATCTTTTTATTGTATTCTGGGTTTTTTGGTATCAATCTTCAAATTCCTAAAATAAATTTATTTTAAAAATCGAACACAGACAGAATACGAAGACAAATCCAAATAAAAAAATTTGGGATTAAAGAATTATTTTATTTTGATTTGAAAATCGCAATAGGAATTAGTAACGCAATATTTTATTAATGCTTATTCTTTTCACAATATGTTATTAGAAATATTAGACTTTCTTTTTAAAAATATCATTTCCATTTCATTGGCACTTTACTTGAAATAATTTCATAAAGGCAACCGAAAGATTAAATAAATTATACGTTATATCTAAATATAGTAAGAGGTTTCAAAACTCAACTTTGGTACCAACTCACAGAATACTAGATCGATTTGTGCAGAACACCATTGGGGAACTGATGCTCCATTGGATATAATCTTTCGGCAGGATGCCATAACCTGTTGCCCTTTTCTCAGAACCTCACTTTCGTTTCCACAAAGAGACTTTATTTTCTGATTGGAGGTTTTGAGAACTATAATTTAAAAAATTGAATTTTCCAGGGGGGGAAATAGTTTTTAGTTTAGGACGCCATGCTGCAGAGGAAAATTTTTGTTGCAAATTCTCTTTCTCCTTCACTACTAATTTAAAAGAAAGAAAAAGTAAGTTCAAGCAAACCTAAAGTCATGAAGTTTCAATTGCTGAAAAAAATGCTTCAAAACATTAAAATGTAAACAAATTATTAGAAGAGAAATTCTCCATAGCGTAGTCCTAAGTTATCAGCTCATAACTTATTTTCATTTGTATATTTTTTAAATTTTCTTTTCAGTATTTGTAACTTCATGGCTTACTCTAGGCTTGTCTTAACTCACTTTTTCTACACTTTAAATTAGTAATGAAAGAAAATTTGCGATGAAAATTTTCTCCCGTGTTATGGCGTCCTCTTAAGGTTTTGTGAAGTGTCCGTTTTAGAAATTTTTGTGAAGGGTCCATTTTTCATTGTAAGGGGCCGTTCAAATATGCATCTTTGAAGTGTTAATGTAAGCAATTATTTTATTGTTTTTTAACTTCCTTCCCTCCTTAAGCAAACTGCAAATCCCTCCCTTGTGCTCACGTAAGTTTCTGAGCTTTAGCAATAATAAATCAATTTTTATGATAGTATTAATAAATTTTTCACATTACAATGAATTTCTTTAAACTTATGTTTAATAAAATTTTTGAATCGTACTTTTTTTTGCTTTTATTCAATGTTTTAACATTAATTTTATGCATTTGCATCGATTCGAATGACACTCAATGTTACTCTAGCCATTATTACTATATGAATCTTGCTTAATTTTTGAATGACCCCTAAAAGGACATTTTTGAGGTTTGGATTTTTATGAATGGGCCTTTTTTAGGTGTCTCTGATTTTAGCAAATGGACCTCATTTTTTTTTCTAGAATATGAACATAAACCTTTAAATGGATTTATTGACAGTAAAGTACCAAAAGAAAAAGACATAATTTAAACAGAAATCAGTGAAAAGAATGATGGTCGTCTTGAAGATAATCTATATGATCTGAGGGGACATCATCTTCCAACAAGGAATCCTCTCTCGTGATTTTTATACTTCTATTCTTATATTTTGCAATTTTCCTTTCAATTTGGAACTGCTTCAGTACTTTTGATCGATCTATTCCAGAAGATTCTAGAGTAGTGCCAGGAATTTTATCAAAGAGTTCTGCGCTAGGAAAGAATTCTGAAGATATGACGGCAGAATTTTCGAGTGATTTGATTCTCCCTTTTGAAGCAAATATTTTATTCATAATGTCATTGTGTTTTAATCCAAAAACATCAGACTTCATGTCAGAAGGTCTATGAGAAATATTCGGAGGTTCAACTTTTTTGACTTCTAATTCTTTATTTTCATCAGTATTTGATTTCTAAAAATAATAAAAAAATTCAATACAAATCAAACAATCAGGCAAGCATCATAAATTGACTTTTTTTCTATATAAGTTAATTTACTACTTTTTTTCTGGAATTATTTTAAGCCTTTTATGGTAAAATAATAAATTTATAGTACCTTTTGTTGTAAAATAAACAAGGCTTTTCAATGTTTTCTCTTCTTTTTTTTTAAGTAAGCTCACTTTTTTTTCTATATAAGTTAATATATAAAACTGCAATGTTATGAAGGATATGTATTCAGAAAAGCTTATAACATTTAGTTACAATTTGTGAAAAAATAATTCATAATATTATTCTACAACATTTAACCTGTTTTCTGAACATTAACTATTAAACCAATTCATGTAATTTTGACAATGCATGAAAAGAAATAATTTTTCATTTGGCATTTAGTTTAATGTAGTAATAGTTCATTTTATCTGTACATTTTTATATTTTTAGTTGGGCATAGAATTATCAAATATGGCAAAAGCTTATAATTTTTTCAGCATACATTTTAGATTCAACTTTTGTTTTCATCTTATTTCTTTTTCTAAAGAGGAAAAAGAGCCATAGTTCTGATTTTTTTTTCTTTAATTTTTATATCCTTGCAAAATTTTGAAGTTTCTCTGTTTTATGTACACTGTCAGTTTGAAATTTCAATTTCTGATGTTATTTTGCAAAATACAGCTTAAAAAAATTTTTTTTTATCAGCATTTCATCACAAAGTACAATAATGAAATACAAAAAGTTAGTTAACTAAGTGCAGGCATTATTCACAGCAATTGCACTTTGGTAATTTTACAATTTTAGTTGATACGTACATTAAATGAATGAATACTCTACTATATGGAAGTCATCTATGGATAAATCTCCTTTCAAATTTTCACATCTAGTGTAAAAATTTTAATTTAATAATTTTACCTGTGGAGATTTTTTTTTTTTGAAAGATTTTTGAAATTAAAACTTTAAAATATCAGAAGTTCATGAATTTATAATCAGAGAGAAAGCATCCAAATAATTGAGGATAATAATGAAAGTAAAAATTATATTTTTTCGTATAATATACACTTATTTTTCCTTTATCTAATTTTAAAACTTAAAGGATTACCAAGAAATATTTTTTAAAAAAACATTTATTTACACTTTTTTTGAAAAATGACATAAAAATTTGGAAAGGATAAACTAAGTGATACAGCTTTCGATTCAATATTTTATTTTATTCAGCAAGCTAAGAAAGATATGAGAACAAAATCTTGATATAAATAAATAAAAATATCTTACTTTCAGAAAAATGCTAAAATATTGTATTTGTTTTTAAAGCATTTGTTTAGAAGGTAATTTAGAATCTAAGAAACGGTTATTGTCACCCATAGTCTTTAAATCGAATGAGACACATTTAAGAAAAATCTGAATCCAGGTCATACAAGAAAATTTCGAAAATAAAGAGTCTAAATAAAAACAAATGAATTTAAACTTTATTTTATTAAATTACAGAACATTAAAAATGGTGTCTCTTAGGCAGGAAATGTATTTTATTGATGAAGACTGCCACTCTTGTAAATGATAAGCAGTATCATCAGCTGTCATGACGGTGATCGTTTAAATTAATTAGTGGATTTGTACAGGTAGCATAATTTGACTTTTGGCCATTACAGACACATCTTAATTTGGATGTAATAAAAGGATAATTGTCTGAGAAATAAATAAAATTGCTGAAGAAAAATTGATTTATTAATTATTGAAAATGGCCATAATTCAAAAATATAAAAATAATAAAGAAAAAAGGATCAGCTTAAAGGGATCAAGATAAAACATTCTCGTCCATCGAAAATTTTCGGATACGAAAATTTAGGAACGGATGGGACTGGGATGCCCAAAGAGGCACCCCCAGTCACCAAAAATTTAAAGTGAATGAATTAGTTCTCAACGGACAGTTAGGAGCATAGGGAAGAGATCCAAGGTTGGTGATTTATCTAAAGATAACATCAGGAAAAATAAAGCCAACCCCCCATAATAAATATTAGGACTGAAAATACTGTGGCGATCGCGAATTGTCAACAAGACTGTGGGAATTAGTATAACCATGTAACTGAAACATATTTGTGGTAAGAAATTAACTGTTTAGAGTTATAGACTTTTGTTTTCGATTAGGCGCAAAAGTGAATTAATCAGTCTACATTAGTATTGATATAAAAAGTTAGCCATTACATTGATCGATAAGAAAAGAATCAAATATTTTATATTCGCTTTTTATAAATTTTAATAAAAATTAACTAATTGATTTAGTTTAATTATAATTGGATAAGGAATGATTGAAAAAAATAAGTTTAAGAAATTTTAAAAGCTAGGAAATATTTAATGCCTATTGTTGCATTACATCACGTTAAACTTAATAAATAATATATTTTAAAACTCTATTATAAAAAAACTTACGTTCATTTTTCTTTTTGTAATGAAATAATTTTTTTAATTGATTCAATTTTTAAAACTTATTCAAGTGAGTTTTCCAAAACAAAGATAGACCCCTAGAAACAGTCCATTAATAGATGATGCAGGGGCGCCAGAGAAAAAAAAATCAACGAAATAGTTGCTTCTAGTAGCCTAAAGCATGAAAATAGTTCAATTGAAGGGTGATTACCTAAATCAAATTCGAAATTTACGCATGATAATATCGTATTAAAAATTTAGCTCTTTTTAAATCATGCAGAATTTCGTAGCAATAACCGTTGAAAAGGTGATCGAGAAACAAAATAGACTTACAATGGAATCTGTATAAATTGGGAGCATTAAAAAATGATAACTCAAATTTGCAATTCAAAATTTAAATTATTTTTTTCTTAAAGAAAAAAAAAATTTTGTTGTGTCAGGGCCGCAGGTTGTCAACCCAATTTATGCTAATAAAAATTGCTAAGAGTTCAGAAAAGTCTCCAAATCGTCCCCTTTTCCTGAAAATAGTTGCTTTTTTAGGCCAAAAAAGTTGCCATAGTCGCCTTAGGCCGAAAATAGTCGCATTTTAGTCGCCTGGTGCAACACTGAAAAAATAGCAGAGAATTTGCAAAAGAATATAGAGGAAAGCTTGTTACATGGTGGTAAAAATTATAAAACTTGTGACAATTTGCAGCATGCGTACTTGTGTGTATGCTTGTAAAACTAACTTTCATATAATTATATTAATTTTTTTTTTTGTAAATGTTTACCACTGCTCATCCTTAAGAAACAACGCANGATGCAAGGGCGCCACAGAAAAAAAATCAACTAGTTGCTTATAGTAGCCTAAAGCATGAAAATAGTTCAATTGAAAGGTGATTACTTAAATCAAATTCGAAATTTACGCACGATAATATCGGATTAAAAATTGAGCTTTTTTTAAATCATGCAGAATTTCGTAGCACAAACCGTTGAAAAGTGATCGAGAAACAAAATAGGCTTACAATGGAATCTGTATAAATTGGGAGCATTAAAAAATGATAACTCAAATTTGAAAGTCAAAATTGTAACTTTTTTTTTTTCTTAAAGAAAAAAAAAATTTGTTGTGTCAGGGCCGCAGGTTGTCAACCCAATTTACGCTAAAAAAAAATTGCTAAGAGTTCAGAAAAGTCTCCAAATCGTCCCCTTTTCCTGAAAATAGTTGCTTTTTTAGGCCAAAAAAGTTGCTATAGTCGCCTTAGGCCGAAAATAGTCGCATTTTAGTCGCCTGGTGCAACGCTGAAAAAATAGGGGAGAATTTGCAAAAGAATATAGAGGAAAGCTTGTTACATGGTGGTAAAAATTATAAAACTTGTGACAATTTGCAGCATGCGTACTTGTGTGTATGCTTGTAAAACTAACTTTCATATAATTATATTAATTTTTTTTTTTGTAAATGTTTACCACTGCTCATCCTTAAGAAACAACGCAAAAGATACCTTCTTTTTAATACTGGTTAAGTAAACAGTTTATCTAGCATTGAATTGATTCAGTTCAATACTAGAGTTAATTGAGTACAAAAAAAAGGGGGGGAAACAACAAGAGTTAATGAAAGGCAAATTGAGTTCCTTCTAACTATCAATAAGTAAAATTTACCTTTCTGCCCTGTTGAGCTTAATTTATCTTTTGTGCATGGTTAAATATTCTCAAAAACCAGAAATAAATTAAGAAGTCAAAAGAGTTAAAAAATTAATATTATTGTACAAATTTGTTGAATTAAATATTTTTTGAAAGTTTTAAATATTATCTGAAGTATTTGATTGATTTTTTTTTTCTTTTTGAACTTTTAATCGATACAAGAGTATATGTAATCATCTTACAGATGTAATCATCTGTAAGATAATCATATGTAATCATCTTACAGATTTTAGATGAAATATTTTCTGTTGAAAAAATATCTTTTACAGTTATTTTCTTTGGTCATTTTTTTTATTTATTCAATAAACTGCAAACTAATAAATGTTAAATAGAATTATTATTCCCTTTATGAAAATAACCAAGATATTTTCATAAAGTGAACAATAACTCATTTTACCAGACAGTTTTAATTTTACATTGCTATGTTTAAATAGCTAATTATATTGCATGAAAATTTAAAAGAAAGATCATATTATATGTAAGTAAAAATATTATTCTGACAGATTTCATTCAATAATTTTGAACTTTACTACAATATTTAAAATTACAATTAACATTTCATTTTAAATTACTTACTTGATAATAATTTATTACTTTACATTTAAATTGCATGATTTTTGTCTGTAGAAATTAATCTATTTTTTAAAAAAAAAATTTATTCTGAATTTAACAAAGGAATACATTATTCCATGAAAACAATGTTGTATTGCATTACCTTGTTGACTCTGAAGACTAAGACATCTTTCGTGAATGCATCATCAGGTATGATTGACCGTTCATTCTCAGGCCCCAAATCAGCATCCCTCAATGCATTCTCAAACTCTGCAATTCTAGCATTTGTCACATCTCTTATGAAGAAAATGTACGGTACTTTGCCCATCACATTCCGACTAATGAGTTCCGCCCTACAATTTCAAAAATCAAGTTTATTTTCATCTTTTTTTTCAGTAGGTATCAATATTAGTAAGAACAAATTTTATCACATTATACCCACCTCTATATCTCCTTCGTTTTTAATTTTTTTAAATCCAACTTACTTGAATTTAAAAAAAATCAAAGTAAAACAAACAAAATAATAATTTTTTTTACAAAATAACTCTCATTTAGCTTATTTTTTAACATAATCATTAGTCCAATCAATTACTGCTTAAACATAGATAAGTAATAAGTCAATTAAAAATTTAGATCAGAACAACTGATTACAATATTTTAAAATCATTCATATTTTTTGGCTTTGTCAACTGTAACTAAATGATGTATTATTATAGAAGTTTTCAAATGCGGAAACAAGTTTCCCAGAAAAATTACTGACATAACTTTTTGGACAAACTTCGTATTTTATTTCATTTAAATTATATATATATATGCTATATATATATATAACTCAAACTTACAAAATATAAAGAATTAAGATTTAGATATAATGAGAGGTAAAAATCATGTTATTATANATGGAGAAATTTAAAGAAGAAGCGAATAAATGAAATTAGACAAACACAAACCTTGTGTATAAGCTATAAACATTTTTCTGCATAACTCTGAATATAATGGAGGGTTGCCATATATATATATATATAAAATTAATAACTTTAAATTCTTAGCTTTTTAGTATGTTTTAAAAATTTATCACATGTTGTTATATTTTTTGAAATACTCATGAATAAATTAAACTTCTCTTATTCTTAATTTTTTTAATGTAATTTAAATTGTTTCCTTAAAGTTCTTATATGCTAAAAAAATATGATGAGAGAAAATGAAAGAATAATTGTATATATAACAAAAATAGTCTTCGAGTGGGGTAAATTGATGCAGAATTATTTATATTTATCTCATTATTTATAATATTTCACGATCAACTAGGTCCGAATATATTACTGATATATAAATTGTGTCACCCTATTTTAGTAAAATTTTGTGGCTTTAAAAAGTGGAAAACCCATGACATACAGTATTCTTAAAATCTCTTCATATATGCATTTTCTTTTTTGTTTGTCATTCTTCAAGCATGAATTTTACACAGTTTTGAGGGTTTTCTTTAATGGAAAAAATAACGGATTAAGAAGAATAAAAAATTTTCATGTGGGTACTGGAAGATGGAGATTGCAAAATTAACATTTCTTTATTGCTTGGTTGATTGCATTGTTATGAGTTCTTTAATGTGTGATCCAAAGGGCAAAATTAAGAAATTTTGTGTCTGGCTAGTCAAATAATAACGGCTATTAGTTAGTTAATGGAAGTTTTAATAGTGGCCACTTTCTTAAAAATTGAAAATTTTAAACAATTAAAAAACTGTTGATGTATTACTAATGTGAAGCATGTCTTTTGGAGGATTTTTCAAAATATAGTAAGTACTACAGAGTTCATTTCTAAAAGGAAGAAAAATTTTCATAATCTCACGAAGTAGGTTTATAAAAAACGTAAGCATTGTATGTAACATTTTCAGCTAATATAATTTAAGGTTCGAGTTTCTAAAATGAAGAAAAATTTTAAAATGAGGAGAAAAACAAATTCTGTTTCTAAAATGAAGAAAAATTTTCCCAATTTCACCCTGTAGGTTTATGCTAAATTTAAGTATTTTACATGTAGTGTTTTCAACTAAAACATTTAAGGTTTGAAACCTTTGATAATCAAATTCAGCTTCCCTCTTGAAATTTTGAACTAGCAAAAAATTAAAGTTAATGACAATTCCATTATTAAAAATTAGAACAGCTTATAATTAAATAAAATACAAATTTATGTGAATAAAAAAATTAAAACTTTGAAAATAAAACATTACAGGAGTTACAAGAGAAACAAAAAATATAATCAGAAAACTATATTTAATCTATATACATGTATAAATGAATGCCTATCCGTTATGTGTCTTTTATAGACCGCCAAATCATCCAAACAGCGATCTGGCATACAGAAAGTTTGATGCACAAAGAAAGCCCATTGAGCAAGATGAGCGAAAAAGAAAATAGAATTTTCTAATTGGTCAAGCGTTATCCATTATTTTATATTTAACTTTAGACAATTTAATTATTCAAATATTTTAAAGCTAACATCAGCGATATTTATTTGCTTATAGCACTATTTGATTAACAAGAAAAAAGAATTTATTATGCTACTTTAATATTTAATTATTTTTATTTTCTATATCAGATACCTTCAGTAACGTGAGAGCACGCATAGACAACGTCACTATCAGATTAGTATTTCTAAATTCTAAAGTTATCTGATACAGTTTGCTTATACCAATATTTTGGTTTAAACCAATTCTTTTAAAATGTGTATCTGTAAAAGTGAATGATTTAAAATCAACAGTTATTGAAATGAGAAAAAATATACTTAGATAAAAATATAAATTTAAAAAAATGAGTATTTAAAAAAATATGAAAAAAATATAAGTATTCAAAAATTAATAGAAAAGTAGTACTAATTCGTTTAGGAAAAAAGGGGAAAAATCGACACTGTATTATTGACGCTAAAGATTCTCAATTAATTTAGGTAATATATGCATAGTGAAATAAAAGAAATAAACCATGTACTAAAAGACAAAATTAATGAAATTAAGGTATTCATTCGTTTTGAGAAACTATAAAAAATTGCCATACTATTATTGACAACAATGATGCTTAATCACTGTTGATAATATGTATTAGCTGAAATAAAAAAATAATTTATAAGCTAAATAGTATATTAATATTTTAATGAATTGGAATTAAAAGAAATCTTTTTTTCACCACTACTTATAAAATTTTTAAACGGTAAATCAAAGCTCAGATAAGAGAAACAGTCATGCTTCAAAGTCCTTATCAAGGTCTCATAAGAATTTTATTTGTTATTAATATTCCGGCTTTAGTTTGCTGCCATTGATAAATTTATTTTGCACACAACTCAAATGTAATAAATGCCAAATATAGGTATTGAGTATTATATTGACATATTTTCCAATTATTAAAACTACATCCAATTATATTGACATATTTTCCAATTATTAAAACTACACCAATTATATTGACATATTTTCCAATTATTAAAACTACACCAATACTAAGCAGCTTTAATACCAATACTGGGGAAACAAGTATTTCACACACAGCCCTTTAAAAGTGTTAAATACAAAATTTTGACCATCATGAGTTGATCGCTAACAATAGCATCATGCAAAGAGATGCTAAATACAGTTGTGGAATTCTATTCTGGTGGAATAAACAACAAAAAGCTGAATTTGATAATGTAAAGCTACCGAAAAGGGTAACAAATAATAAATAGATTTATTAGCTTTATATAATAAAGAATTTATCAGAAGAACCAGGTAAGTGACATTTGAGGCTATATTCAGGGTACGAAAAAATGGCATTTAAACTATTTTATAACCAATTTACTAATGATTCTTGGTCGTATTTTATTTACCACTGACTTATTTAAAATAAAATCATGCTAAAAACTAATGTGGGTTAGTTATGTTAAAATCAAAGTAAAAGCAAATCCTGTTACATTAAACATGCTTATATTGATGCAACCACTTTATGTTATTTTCTCTGATTCATTAATTTCCCTAAAAGTGTCATTTTCCACTTTGTTTTTCCACTAAGCTCTTCCATTGTATAGGTATATACCTTTCAGCTTAGAGAACAATTTTGTAGTGTTGCTCAATACTGATTTATTTATTCTTTTTTTCTTCCTCATTCACTCCGTTTAATTTTTTTTTAAATTATTATTTTCATTAGTTTAGTTTTTAGCCTAATACTCATGACTACAGATGCTATGCCATACATAACAAAAGCTGATAGTGTTTTTCGAATTTCTTTCGCCAAGAAAAATGAAAAAAAGTCACTATTTAAGAAGCAGAACTGAAATTAACTTTAAGAGCAGGCGCAGGCAATGCCAACAAAGATTCATAACAAAAAAACAAAAATCAGTCCACAACAGAGATTCATTACAAACATATTCAAAGATTACTCTGCAATATTTGATACCTAAGTCGTGGAGCTATAGAATTCAGGGCAATAGCTATTTCTTCGTGTTTCTCATAACTAGTAGATGGTATCTGCCAGTATACATTCAATGTTTGGTAACAAGGAGATACTTTAACCTGAAAAATAAATGCATTGATGTTACCATTTTGGAAACATGCATAATGCAAGGTGTTTAAATCACTTTCAATACATAACTAAAAAATCATGGTAAAAAAAATAGTATTAACATCACATAAAGAGTCACAAATTAGTTTTCAAATGTGGAAGGAAAAAAAACAGTTTTGAATTTACGCCCACCAAGACTGATATCAGAAAGAGCAAAGGAGGGATTAAAATCATAAACAAAGTTTATTTGATTATTTGAAAAATCCCCTTCATAATTTGATCTCGACTACCCCCCCCCCTCCCAAAAAAAATGAATAACACACAAGGTTGGATTTATATATAAGCAGAAAAGGTTGCAGCTTAGGGCCCCAGATATTTTTTCCTTTTGTATTGCTTGGAGTTGTTCAAAATAAATTCAACAAGTAGCATTAACAAATACTATTAATTTAATCTTCAATAATCACCAATAAAAAAATGACAGTTTGCTTTCTGTGTATGGAAAATGGGGTTGAACTTAAAGGGCCCCACTGCCTTTAATTGGTTTGGGCCCAGCCAAACTTCAACTAGGCCCTGATAACATAGTCGTTTCCATCTATTTAACTAAGTCAACAGTAATCTTTTATGTCTTCTGGAAAAAAAAAAATTTTTTCTTCTTTATTTTCAGCGTTACAAAAAGAAAATATTTTCTCCTTGCACAGAAAAAAATAGTATTTTATCATGAAATAATAATCCTTTGAAGAATGTAGGAATATGACCCATGAATTACAGTGAATTGAGAATCATACTTTGTGTACATTCAATTCTTATAAAGAGAATTGCTATATAAAGTAATGTAACTGTTTACGTTATATCATCAATGACAGAGCTTAATATAAAGATCATTAGAATTACTTTACTATCAGTAACTAAAGTCTATTTTGAGAGCAAACACAAATCATCCTACAAAAAAGGCATCAAAAAGTTGGAGGAGTGTTGGAATGACTGTATCACTCATTAACGTGGACGAATAAAGTCGAATTTCATAAGAAAATATTTGTTTTTCTAAGCTAAACCAGACTCATGTTATCTGTTCAAAAATTTAAAAACTGCAAAAAATTCGTGAAAATTTTAACATTTAAAAAAGCTCAGTTCAGAAACAAAATTTTTTTAAAAATCTAATGTTTGGAATTTTGTTAGTTCTACCTATGAGCCAAAACTAAATTTATTACTAAGATCTTATTATTAGTTGATTTGGTGAAAACTTACCCATCATTTTTAACATAGATATGGGGAGAGGAGTAGTTATCGACAATGTCAACCTTCATCTATGAAAAGGTACTCTTCCATAGAATCAAGTTAACAAGTCTTATATACTAGTGAATTGGAATTACATTTTTGTAGTGATAGATACACCACAGTACTCCCCCACTAGAATTATATCTGTGATAGAAGTCGATGAACTGATACCACTAGTTGATTCATTGCTGTTTTGTGAGAAGCCGTGAGAGCTGTATTAAGATCACCGTACTTTTCGAGTGCTGATAGTGATAGCTGTATTAAGTTCACGGTTGCTCCTGTGTTGCCATTCGCAATCCACTAAATATGTTGTATGCTCTGTGTGATCAAAACTAAGTAGCAACAGCTAGTGGAGGTGGATAATGTCTCAGTCACAAGTAGAAAGTCAACTGTTCAATGTGGACCATCCATCGAAGTAGGCGTGTTTAAATCGTAGCGGGCGTTTCTACCAAGGTAGGCGGGATCACAGCGCGTCCGGGTCACCAATGTGGGGTGAGTTGTTATTGACAACGTCAACCTTCATCAATGAAAAGGCACCCCTCCATATAATTGAGTTAACATGCCTTATATACTAGTGAATTGGAATTATATTTTTGTAGTGCAGTGTTTTCACTACAGCGCGAGAACGCGAGAATCTCGCATATTTTTTAATATTCTCGCATTAAAAAATTATTACCGCGAGAAATTCGCGCATTCTATAAAAAAATTTCAAAATTCGCGAATTTCTCGCATTTTGAAAAAAATTTCTCTTTTGCGCAATTTAGAATAAAATCCGTTTCACTTNAGTTAACATGTCCTATATACTAGTGAATTGGAATTATATTTTTGTAGTGGTAGATACACTACAATAGACATACAACATACTCACTCCACTTATTTCAACATTGTATCCAAGTATTTCTGGGCTGATCTCTCCAGTTGATAGAACATCAGTGATATTTTTAATAAACAGAGATTGAAGCATGGTTTGCCTTTTATTGGGCTGGTGCACACCTTCAAACACGCTCTTGGCTTTGGGAGCCTGGAAGAAAAATTAGCACTTATAGCCCTGAAATGGTGAATGACATTCTCAGTGATTCCGCCCTAATCCTATAAAGTAAGGGTGCACAACCTGCAGCCCGCGAGCCACATGCAACCAGCCGACTGTTCGAGTGTGGCCCGTGGGAGCTTCTGAATGCAATAAAAAATGTTCTTTTAATTTGTTTTTGTTTGAAAATTATAAATTTTCTTTAATTGAAATATTTAATTAAAGTATTTAACTAAAATTTATATTACTCTTTAAAATGCGTACATTTTTGCACTTTCATTCTGTAAGCCTCTTTTTCGTTAGAATTTATATCTTCTTCTTCTTTGTCAGCGCAACAGCCCCTTGCAGACCTTGGCTGCCTCAATAGCTGACAAATGCCAGCCCCTCCTATCCATGGCAATTTATTTCCAATTTCTAATGTTTAGGGTTTTCCTGGTCATTTTCGATGTTGTTGAGCCATCTAGTAGGGGGACTGCCGCTGAGACGTGACCTGTCGAGGCTCTTAAAGGTGACGATTCTCATGGCGCTATTTACAGGGCTTCTCCATAGATGGCCCAGGGATCTCAGCCTATTACTACGGATTGTTTCTGTAATTTGGGGAGGCTTATAGAATTTATAATTTATATCCCCCAAAATATTTCTCTCTCTCTCTCTCTCTGTGTGTGCGTGTGTGTGTACGTACTACATACGTACATGCATACATACATACATACATACATACATACATATATGCATGCATGCATACATACATACAAAATTAACAATAGTTGTAAAGGTATTGTTTTCCTTTAAATATTTTTGTATCCCTAATTTAAACTTATTTTCCAGTACTGCTATTACTAGCGAGAATATTAAATTATGGTTGTGAACTCATCAAATTTGTTCGAACAATATAATGTTATAAGAATATAAATGTCATTTAAAAAAAAATTATTACTTTGAAAAATCAATTCTGTTCACCAAGAGATATAAATGTTTATAATACTAATAGATAGTAATATTTGGAGGTGGGAAGTAGAGGCACAAGAGTAAGCAAACAGAATTCCTTTTAGTACATATATATGTTAAGTGAATAATTTTAACTTTAATAGAAAAGCTGCTTTCTGCCAAGAAAAGACAATTATTACGAAACAATAATCGGGGTTGGTGAGCGGCAGCGAACAGGGGGCTTAGCCCCTTAGTATATATGTATATATTTGATAAATTAATTACTGTGAAAAATGGAAAAAGTTATATAAAAAAAGTATAAATTTTTTTAGTTTTATATAAATTCATATAATTAAAAGTATTTAATTTTCTACAAATATGTTATTAAGTTTACTGATAAAAATACTCAGTGCTTAAAACACTAATGTTTAGATAAAAATCATCATATTTACCACTAACATGACTAAATATGTGTGCGGCCTTTTGTACTTGCTGTGTGAGTGGCCCTTCACTCAAAAAGTTTGTGCATGCTTACGCATAAAGTGTCAAAATTGCAAAGAGAACATAAAAAATAAGTTAAGACATGCTCTCAAGATGCAAAATTCTCTAATGCAGTAAGAAAACAGCGCCAACAGATTTATGTGGGTAAAATTAAAACCTAAGTTTAGACATATTGGTAAAAACCTTTGAGGGGGCACTGTGAGCAATAAACGAGTAATAAGCAAAGAACTTAGAGACATGGAAGTGTCAATATACAAATTCATATTTGTTATTAAATAATTGTTTTTTGTTAAACTGATGTCATCGATGAGTTGATGTTCTTAACACTTGAAAAACCACTGAACAACACATTAGTCATGGATGAACCTACTGATTATTGAATTTGAACACACCATACATAGAGAAAAATTTCTTTTTTTCCTTTATTCTTAGATAAAGGTGAAAATTAGCATAATTCTAAGTATCAAATTACTTTGTAACTTTTCCTTAATGCAGATGTTTAATTAGTCCTAATTAAAAGCCTTGATTGTTTAAATATAATTCTTTTTGGTTTGAAATTCTCTGTTTTGTCTAACAGTCGATAAAATAATATAAATTAAAAGCCTTCATTGTTTAACTATAATTCTTTTTGGTTTGAAATACTCTGTTTTGTCAAATAATAGATAAAATAATATAAATGTAAATATTAATAGATAAAGAAGTTGAAATTTTATATTTTAAATAGAACTCAGAATTACAAAGGGACCCAGAAAAATTGAAGTCGTGACTTTTAAAAGATCCACAATTTCCAAAGTATAGCAGAATCAGTGATCTTACATATTTAGTAAACAGAATGATATGAAAGAGTAAAGTTACTCACCTTTTCCATAAAATTCAAATGCCACTTTTTGCTGAAAGTATACATAAAAAATTAAGTAACAAAATATGGAGAGAGTAAAAAAAAAGATTGAGTACATAGCAGAGCTTAAAAAAAATTATTATTAATCCATTACTTAGATCATAATTTTAATTACAAATTGTCGTGATTAGAATTAAACATGAAATACAACTCTAAGGAATTACGATGAACAGTAATTATGATTTACGGTCAGAGGAAACATAATTCTATGAATATACCTGTATGTGAGCAAGTTTATGACACAATTTTTTTTAAACAGAAATAGTGTATTTTAAAACTAGAAAAAAATAGTCCTATAAGTCTAATAAATAGAAAAACAGTGCAACGTCCTTAGAAATACCATTTATGTGTAATACTAACTGGATAACCAGGGGTCTGTCCAGACTAAATTTTCTATCGTTTAGCGGTACCTTCACAAATTCAACTTTAGGAAAAACGGTAGATTCACAAAATACTTGTTATTAAATTTTTATTTTTGTATCCCGTAAGAAACGATAAATCCATATTTTTGTGTTGATTTTTTAATCTAATTTTTAATTTTCACAAATTATGTCTAAATTCTCTCAGAAAAACCTAGACAAACCCATGATAACTCAACCAAATGCTATAGATCTTGTATCGATAATTGAAAAATGCTATTCAAGGTTTCTTGCATCCCATCACCAGATGGTCCCTGCAGCTGATGGGCAAAGCTGTTTGGAACAGGTACTAAAACATCTTGGTTTTTCCCATTATTAAAACATTAGAAATAAAACATTGTAATTGTAAAAAATTTGTTTAGAAATAGATATCTATAGTAGTTAACAAAAGTGAAAGCTAAATTGATGTTTATATACATAATCTATTAATACTATAAATAAAAAGCTTCAGAGATTGAAACTTGTATTAAAAGAATTGGAAAAGAGTACCAACTTTTTATCTTTATTATCAATCATCTTGGAAAGCATAGAACCACGTTTAGTTTTTCTGCCAGCAAGCATTTGTCCATGACTAGCATACGTCCTTAATTGATTTGGGCGAATAATATATAGCAGTCTATTAAACTTTATCATTTTAACCTGGTTAAAACTAACATATATAATAATTACACAAAACAGTTCATTTTAGTTATTATAGCTACGTAAACCATATTAATGTATTATACTTTGCATATTTATTGTATACCAAGTAAAATTGAAATCCTTGTTGGTTGAAACAGAGACCCTTTACAAAAACTCAAGCTGTTTTAATTGAATATAGTAGAAAACAATTATTTGCTTTAATCTAACTCACCTTATTTTGACATTAATTTAATGTCAACTTATTCGCAAAATGGGCAGAAATAAGCGAAAGATATATGGATGATCGAAGATGCGAGGAGTGACCATGGAGCGCATTCTCGAGTACGCCCTCTAGCGAGAGCCTGAAAATATCAGGCATTAATTTATTAAGTTTTCATTTAGTTCCATCAGAATCAGACGCCATTATCTTAGCAGCAAATTAGAAGCAAAATTTCCCTGAGGAAAAGGCCGAAGAACATGAAGAAACTCTCCAGAATATTGGTAAATCTTTCAGAAACAGAACACACCAAACATTTGAAGAAAAATTCCTGAATAATTTTTTAACTTCTATTATCAACAAACCTGCAACTGATAACTTCCAATTTCGGGATCGCATACTGTTACAGATGTGTGTATTACGGTAAAATACATTTCTTCTGTCCTCAATTCATCACAAATTAAAGTGAAGTCAACATTTCTTTCTTCATTCCAATGAATAAATGTGAATTCAGAACGTACTATACTGTAATAGTTATAGAATATTCTTCTTCTTTTTGGAATAGTATATATTTCTGTATCGATATAATTCGGAAAACAACAATTAAGAATCATCCGTATTACATGAAATAGTATCATTTGTGCTGATTATTAATAAATTTTTATCGTTTTCTTGGTAAGTATTTTTTATTTTCGAAAGAATAATTTCAACTAAAATTCAGCTATTCTGTTTTCAAGCTGCATATTAAAATTCATATCGAGATCTTACAATTATAAAATTTTGCTGTGTGGTATGTTATCTAAAAGTAATAAAGGGATCAACTATGTATATAATATTTGAGAATAAAGTTTTCAAACAAAGAACATATCATTTTGAAATTCTTCGGATTTTATAAATCAGGTAAGTGTTATGACTTTAATAATAAAAAATTTGCTTGTAGATAATTTCTTTTTTCAAATTTGATGATAGTTCTCTACAGAATGTTTTTTTTTAACGAATGGAATTATTCGTTACCTAGAACTACTAGAATAAAAAAAGAAACAATATGGAAGTTTTTTATTTTAATATGAGGAGTTTTTAAAATCGTTTTTTAATCCTAAGAATTCTTTATTTTACGTTTTTTAGTTCATAATTTTTTGATAAAAATTGTTACTAAAATAATTTTTTTGAAAAATTAAATAGTATAACATTATGTGTTTATCTATACTTCTTGCATATTCTAATGTTTGAAGTAATATTATCATATATATGATTCAGAAAAGTATGGAATCAAAATTCGGTACTTACGTATTAACGCCACCGAAACTACAGATTTGGTGGTTTTTAATTGCCACCAATCTACACCTAAAATTTTTGTGACAAATCATAAAATAAAACTCTTTATTTAAAATCAAAACACTTTATTTAAAATCAAAGTAGTTAATCGGATTTCGGTGGAAAATGGGTCGATATAGTGTTTAACATAGAGTCAAAACAATCTCTATTTTCATTCATCTGATGCTGTCGCCATATGAATTCTAATAAATAATATTTCAAATGAAATTACATTTCCAAAACGTACGTTTACCATAATAAAGTTTCATGTCATAAGAATGGGTACACTTTCGATTTTTTGGTAAAATATTTCGCTCCTGAAAAAATAATATTGCATCTTGTTCTGTTTTTGGCAAATCCCAAAGACGCACTTTCGTAGCACTAAAAAATTGTGTCAAAAATCGAAGAACATATCATATTGGAATTCTCCGGATTTATAAAGCAGGTAAGTGTTATAATTTATAAAAAAAATTTTTACTTGTAAATAATTTTTTTTCCTATTTGATGATAGTTTTTTATAGAATGGTTTTCTACGTCCGATTATAAATTTAGAAAAAAAACATGAANAAAAAAAACATGAAAGTTTTTTTATTTTAATGTGAGGAATTTTTAGATTTTTTTAAAATTTTTTTGTTTGTTTTGTAAGCATTCTTTATTTTACGATTTTTAGTTTTTAATAATGATTTTTATTAAAACTTAAAAATATTTGATAAAAAATTTTCTTAAAAAACTTTTTTTGCGAAATTAAATTATATAAAATTATGAGGCTTATGTATACTTCTTGCTTATTTTAATGTTTGAAGTAATATGATTCTTAAAACTATGGAATGTAAAGTTTAAATAGGCCCTTCATGTTAAATCATTAAATTTAGTAAAACTATTTCTCATGCATTAGGTTTTAACTCTAATAAGAGGATAAATATTTTTTTCTGTTTATTTACAAATATTTTCCGATGTGTTTTGGATGTTCCTTCTCTAAAAAAAAGGGATACCATTTTGTTTTCAAACATTTTTCTTTTTTAAATTTAATTAGCCACAATAAAGAAGGAGCGTTAGAATGCTACATGTTGCATTAAAGACGGCTCCAGAGTAACTGAATGACTGTATGACAGATAGAAATCGCTGGAATTCGTCTCATACAATAACGCCCCCTATAGATCGTTGCGATCGCGAATAGCAGCTGCATTTAATTTGTTCATTATTTGATTTTTGAAAAATAAAATGCTTAATAATGATTGACAACTCTGTGTTAGAAAAATCCAAAATTCGTAACAATTCAAATACTTGAAATAAAATATTAAAAAAAAGCACACAATTTGGGGGCTTTAAAAAAATTACTAAAATGAAGGGGAAAAAAACAGAATAAAGGACATGTTAACAAAATAAAGAACATGAAAACAAAATAAAGAACATGTTCTTTATTTTGCGCACTTTTGCATTTTCACTAACAAAAATGCATTTTTGTTAGTAATCTAAGCTGCTCAGAACATTAAATTTCATATGAAAAATAAAAAAACAAAACAAAAAAAATAATAACTTGAAAATTGCTAAGAATCTTTGAGGTAGATTCTCATAATTGTCAGGCTGTTGTTAAAGCATTTTTGTGGTTTTCATTTGTGCGAAACATAAATTCTGATTATTTTCATTCGAAAAGTCTTTCATAAGGATGATTTTATTCCGATATCTAAATTACAAGTTATTTAGACACCTGAGTTGTGTAAAAAATTACAAAAATACGAAGAGCGTTTCACAACATTTATTATACCTCAAAGATGATTTTAAAAAAATGATTAATTATAAAAAGTTATTTCATTGCGATTATGAGCATTAACCTGGGATCCTTAGTTCCATCATGTAATCTGAAAAACATTTTTGTGGTTTTCCTTTGCGTGTAAAGCAAAATCTGAATATTTTAATTTAATTTTAAATAAATAAAGTCATTTTAATGCAAACTAAGGCAAACAACGTTAAAGAGCACAAAAATATTTATAAAATACAGACAGCTGTTTCGAATGTTCAAGGACAACCTTCATCAGTGCAACAGAAAATGCCCTTTGAGCATCCGAAGCAGCTGTCTGTTTTTTATAAATATTTTTGTGCTCTTTAACGTTGNAAGCAAAATCTGAATATTTTAATTTAATTTTAAATAAATAAAGTCATTTTAATGCAAACTAAGGCAAACAACGTTAAAGAGCACAAAAATATTTATAAAATACAGACAGCTGTTTCGAATGTTCAAGGGCAACCTTCATCAGTGCAACAGAAAATGCCCTTTGAGCATCCGAAGCAGCTGTCTGTATTTTATAAACATTTTTGTGCTCTTTAACGTTGCTTGCTTTAGTTTGTATTTTAGCACAAAGGTCGCCCACTTGTGTATTTTGACATTTTAATGACTTCTATTAATATGGTTTTACTCCGTTACGTAAATTGTGAGTGACTTTTATTTCTTTGTAACATTAAAATTACAAAAATAAGAACATTTCATAACATTCACTAAAATGATAGTCTGTCTTTTTGCTAGATCTGACTATTTTAATTTAATTTTAAATAAAATAATCTATTTTCTTTGCTTTCATAAAGAGGATTTTTCCATGATACTTATTTTGTGAGGTACTTTGATTTCAGAGTTGAACAAAGATGATAGGCTGCCAATCAACAAATGATATCTTAAAGCATTCTCATGGTTTTCCTTTTCCTGTAACGCAGAATCTGATTTCTTTAAATTTAATTTTAAATAAAATAATCTATTTTAATCATTTTCATAAATATGATTTTACTCCGATGCTTAAATTGTGAGTTACTTTGATTTCAGAGTTGGGCTAAATTACAAAAATAAGAAGAGAATTTTGTTATATTCACAAAGGTGGTCAATCAAGGATGATAATAATAGTTGATTAATTATAAAAGATGACTATTACGATAGTAAAAATTTAGCTGGAATCCGATTTCAGTGAAGAGATCTGAAAAACATTTTCGCGATTTTTCTCTGCGTGAAACTTGATTTCTTTCATTTCAAATAAAATAAGTAATTTAGATAACTTTTATAACTATTATTTTACTCCTCTACCTTAATAGCGAGTTACTTTGATTTCCGAGTTGAGTTAAAAATTGCATAACTTAGAAGAGCTGTCAAGGATGATACGTTTGCAAAAAAAAGAAAAAAAAATTTCGTGGTTTTCTTTTAAATATAACGCAAAATATGTTTATTCTGTTTTAAAAAATTTTTATAAAGGAAACAATACTTTACATGAATAGATATTTACTATGAGTAATTCTGCCTTTCTGCTTTTTTAATACTACAAAGAAGAGCTAACAGTGCTTAACTCATGGAGACTAGATTATCGCTTCAACATCCATGGCTTAGCTCAATCATTCATTGAGTAAAAGTTGAAGTAGGTAATGTTTTTGCGTCTTGCCTTGATCTATAATTATATGATTCAACAGATGGCGTTGTTGTAGTTGTCAATGGCGTTTTTTATTTACAGTTTTAAGTTAAAGGGGAAGGAAAACTAATTTTATATCAGTGAGTGAGAGTATTTCTTGTAATTATAGGTATAAGTTATCTTAAAATTACTTATTAGTGTGTAATGAAATGAATTATCTCTCAAAGCTTGTAAATTAGTTAGTCTGCATTGAATAAAGTAAGTTAGTTACTCTTTAAATTAAATATTGAAGATTTATAAACAATGACTCATGTTTACTATTTCCTCTTGCGAACTTCTAGAAATATTACAGGTTGTCGGCATATTATTTAATTAATCGCCCCTCTTTTAATACTTTTTATAGTCTTAGAATTTTTGAATTTTTAAAGCTTTTGTTGTTGTAATTGGATATATTGGCGTGAAATGTTAAACTAACTTATTAAAGATTTTTAATTACGATACCACATTAATAATTGTTTTCCCTTTCTTCGAACTCTTCGTAAACTTACATGAGATTCTATCATCTGATTAAATAAATTTAAGGTATTTCGTGTACTTTATAGTTTCCTCTACAATAAATATAAAGTGTTACATCTGTCATTAGTTGTTTGAGATCTTACTCTTTCTTTGACTTCTCATATGTAGGAAAAAGTAAAAATAGTTCTTTCATGGCTGTCAACGTTTTGATATGTGTCAGTTTTTGACTTGTTTTAACGTTATCTTGTTTTAACGTTTAACTTGTTATAAAGCCGTAATAAGATATAAATAGTGTAAATATTATTCACATTTTAACTAGCACATTATATGTTATGTATAAGGATTAAAAATAAAATACTAATATATTTATACAAATTAAGGGACAAATTTACACTGAACCAAAAATATCTGGAAACTTTACTTTTAAAAGAATATAATTGAAATATAGATCATTGCACATAAACTAAAGGTCTGCTGGAAGTACTACCAGTTACATTAAGAAAAAGCTGAGCTGGTATTTCTTCCAGAAAATTAGAAAATAAAAGGAAGAAATACAATTGTTTAAGTATTATAAGAATATCTTAAATTTGATATAGTATTATAAAATTATAAGTTAGTCAAATTTATTATTTTTTTTTTAAAAAGTAAGATTCATATTTTGTTTAGTTTTACACAATATTTTAAAAATCTGTATATCATATTATTTATAAGTTGGTTTGAGTGTTCACTGTTCATGCTTAAAAGTTTGTTTATTTGATTCAGAATGTGGTTTTTTTAGTAGTAAGTATGTTTAGTATCTAATTTGTTAATTTCGTAGTTTTATTATAGTTTGATGTTATATTAACAGTTCTATGTATAGATATAAAATTAGAGTTTTGGTATTACATTTCAAAAACTGTAGTTATTTCAATTCTTCTAGAAATTGAGTAATTTTTTCTTCTTCTTTTGATTGTTGCTATTTAGTTTCTACTTATTTAAAAATAATATATTAAGTACAGTGAAACCTCACTTTACAGTCACTCCTACAAAACAGCCACCTTTTATATCTTATATCCATCGTTGAACAGCCGACCCAATTTTTGGGTTTACGACTACTAATGTTCAACTCCGTAGCCTTGTAACTTTGAACCAATCCAGAAGACAAGAAACTCCTGGATCACTAGCCCCAGAGGTATTGATTTGTTATGGGAACATGGAGGACTTTGTGACTAGACAGATTTAACGTGCATCGAGTCACCATTTACTACATGGGTGGTCTTCGGCCGTCTGTGATCGAACTCTTGGACATGGGCCCAGCATATTACCGACCAGGCTAGAGTGTTCTTGTCCTTTTGTCAACACTGTCAATCCACCTAAGATGTGGTAGTCCTCTTTGTCTTATTCCGATAGGTTTTGATAAAAATATTTTCTCTCTGTTTTGGTCCAGCGTATTTTAGTCTTTGTATTTTTATTTACTTGACAACATCAGGCTTTCTTGAGATTTTATGCCGCTCTAAGTTAGTTCTTCTTCTCTATGAACCGTTTACCTGAATTCCACCACAGATATTCCTTAATACCCTTCTTTCAAAAATTTTAATCGCCTTCTCGTCTTTCGAAGTCAATGCTCAGGTCTTAGAAGCATAAGTCAAGACAAGTGTTATAAGACTTTTTATACAAAAGTAATTTAGTTCTTAATTTTAGAAAGTTGTATCTCATATATTTTTTCAGACTTTGAAAACATCTATTAGCATTTGTGATTTGTTTATATATTTCTGTAGTTAGGTCATTGTTATTGTTAAATTCTGCTCCTAAATAATTGTTGCAATTCACTTTTAAAACTTGTATTCCTTTATTTCTAAATGATTAAATTGGAGATCTGATGAATTTAAGCATTGAATATACTTGTTTTTTTATTTTTTATTATTTACCATTAAATTAATTTTGTTTTATTTTATAAACACCGTTGAACAGCCAACCCAATTTTTGGGTTTACGTACGACTACTAATGTTCAACTTGTAACCTTGTAATTTGGAACCCAACCCAGAAGACAAGGGAGGGAGCTCCTGGGTCAAGTATTGGGAGAAATTTGCCTTTGTGGAGGACTTTTTGATGGAACTAACTCACACTTGCGTTATATAGATAAGACCATAAGAACCTCCCATGGTTAGCATGATGTCAAAGAGACTCTAATCCATGATACGTCTACCACTAAGAATATTTCACATCAGCACTGTGGTCGGTGCAAGCCGGTTCGGCATTTGGATTCGTATTGACCAGCCATCGCTGTGATTCGAACCCGGTTCATCTCATTGCAAGGCAAACACTCTATACTTTGAGCCACCACAGCTCTATTAAATTCGTTTTTATTTTATAACTGTCGTTGAGCAGCTGACCCAATTACGGGTTTACGACTACCAATGTTCAACTTCATATCCTTGTAATTTTGATCCCAATCCAGAAGACAAGGGAGATCCTGGATCACTGCCCCCAGAGGTATTGATTAATTATGGGAACTTGGAAGACTTTGTGACCCCGACAGATTTAATGTGCATCACTTACCATTTACTATGTGGAGAGTCTTCGGCCGGCGGAGATCGATTCCACGACCTCTTGGACATGGGGCCTGCGAGCCAGACTCTCTCAGACACTATTAAATTCATGGTCTTTGCCTTTTGTTTTGATACCATAAAGGCTTGTTTAAGAGGTCCGGGTCACAATAGCGATATCGTCTACGTAGACGAATAGTTGAACTGACTTACTATATTTCCTCTGTTGTTTATGTTTACAGATGTGGGTGGGGTTTACACAGTAGGTAAGCCCAGTCGGTATACTTGGTAGGTAAGGTATTTATAAATAGGTATTTATCCCTACCTTTGGTAAATAGGGTGACCCGGGGTAATTCACGATCACTCTGTTTCTGGGGTAAATAATGATCACCTAAGTTTTATTTAAAAAAATTATTTTTTTTTTTTAAATTTGAGACATGGACAAGAATGCTTGTTCACTTTACTAAAGTATATCTACATTTGCTTAAAAATAGTTTTTTATTTAATCTAACAAAATAAGTATCTTTTAAATTGCTTTCTGTATTTTCCATTTCAAAGATGGGTTTCAAAATGTGCACATTTCTGCAACGATCNTTAAACCATGGAAGTCTACGCAGTCTTGGTAAATACCCCAAATCAGGGTTTTTATAATTTTTTGCCCCTTTTAAAGCATGTAACCATCATTTGTTTTGCTCATAGTTCTGAAAATTATGTAACTTTTCAAAAATAAACATTAAAACTTAAAATATATCAATTCCAGAAAAAATATTTCAAAAAACTATAAATACCCAGTCGATGAGCTGCATTGTCGCATTAAAAAGTATTGTAATAAGGTTTGCATTTTGCAATATCACGAAGTAGACTTTATGCCCCTTTAATGATTAATGATTTAAGTGATTAATGATTTAAGTGTTAAATGATTTAAGTGAATGATTTAAGTGATGTTAAATGATTTAAGTGAAGTTTAAGCTCACTTCAAGAAATTTTTTTTTCTAAGACAACAGTAAAACATTGTCTTAGGAAAAAAAATGATATGAAAAAATGAATAGATAAAATGAAGTAGAAAATTAAATGGAAAAAATGAATGAGCACAAGGAATGAGTTTAAAATGTCTTAAATTCATTTGTTTCTAATAATCCCAAAAATTTAATATAAATGATAAGATTAAACTAGAAATTTCATATATAAATTTTAAAAAAAGAATACAACTATAAAACTATTTTATTTAAAATAAATGTTTTTTTAAAATAAGTTTAAAATCATTTGATATTTTGCTTAAATAATTTTTTTTTTTGCATCTTATTCGAAACAATAAAAATCATTTTTATTCTAAAATCATTATTTTAGTGAAATTTTAAAATTTCATTTTCAACTTAAAATTTCCTTTTTTGTATTAATGAATTATTTTGCAAACTATGAGCAAAACACTACTTGAACTTTAGAGTACAAGACAAATTGTATAATTAAACAAGTGGTAGTTATTGTTTAAAAGTGATTAAATATGACTGAGTTAAATTTATTAAGATCTTTTTTACTGTTTTCAATTTTAAAATATTTATTATTAATATTGTTCCAAATTTTTAATTAAATTTACAACATTGAGATTCAATTAAATATTTCTTTAAATTAAAATATCTTGAGATTTATAATAAAAATATGTCTTGTAAAGGATAATATGAAAAATTTCATGAGTTTTTAAAGAATCTGATTTTTCTCTAATGTTTATTTATACAAATAAGTAAGAAAGATAAACTTTATGAATCCTTGATCTATCAAGTATTATTTTAAAGATATCAGTTAGGAATTAAATATATTTCAGAAAATAACTTGATAAATACTTATGCCATCATTCCCTTTAAGTTTAAAAATTAATTTAACCCCTTAACAATCTGTTAATTTTCAAGAAAATGGTCTTAAAAGTGCCAATTTTTTTTTTTTTATCCCTGAAAATTATCTAAAAATATGTGTATTAACAATGTATATATATTCATTTTTGATTTGTTTTCAGCATGAAACTTTAAATAAAATTTTTAGGAAAAACCAACATTCAGGGTTACTATGACATAATGTTGGTTTTCCAGCAAGCAAGGAAAATTAAAAAAATATATGTTTTGAACATTAAGTTTTTTTTTATTAAACTTGCGTATAATATAAATAAAGATTAGTAATTCTTTCTTATGTGATAAATTTCTAAGCATGAGATACAGAGGTGATCGTCACAATCTGGACAGTAGTACTGAGTTTCCTTCCTACATCTAGTTTGAAATAAATTATCTACAATTACCTTAAAAATATCCTGGTACTGCCATCTGGTGTGTAAAATGAGAAATAAAATGTTTTCCTGGCAAAATAAATGAATTATTTTTGTTCTTATTGGTGCGTTACTACTGAACACTCCAGCCCGGAAATATCACAAGAGCGAGAAATAGAGGGCGAAACCTCACCCCGTCATTTTCACGGGAGCAAGGAGGAAGGGGTTAAAAGAGGTCTACATTGCTCTTAATCTTTACTAAAATTAATATTCCTATTTCAGTACTTTTTTTCTTTTGTCAATTCTGTTCTAGTAGTTGTTTATAATCACAGTAAACCCTGCTTATCCACGAAGAGCAGATAAGGGAATTTGCGGGTAATCCGCAAAATGCTTAAAAGAAACACACATAATTTTTTTTTTAGAATTATAAATGATAAATTTTAATATCTATTATTGAGTATGCCTTCCAATGAGGTGAACCAGGTTCGAATCCTAGCCGTGGCTGGTCGATACGAATACCGCATCCTGCTTGCACCGACTACACTGCTGATGTAAAATATCCTCTGTGGTAGACGGATCCTGGGTTAGAGTCTCCTTGCCGTCAGACTAACCATGGGAGGTTTTTGTGGTTTTCCTCTCCATGTGGCACAAGTGCGGGTTAGCTCCACCGAAAAGTCCTCCACAAAGGCAAATATCTCCCAATACTTGATCCAGGAGTTCCCTTGTCTTCTGGATGGATCAGGTTCACAATTACAAGGTTACAGAGTTGAGCATTAGTAGTCGTAAGCCCAAAAAATTTGGTCCGCTGTTCAGCGACGGTTATAAAATAAATAAAAAAAATATCTATTACATATTTTTGGTTAGCAGTTTTCTACACATTTTCTTCTTTTACATTGTTTTTTAATTTACATATGAAAAAGTCTATCTGCTTTTTTTGTTTCTTGGTGTTGTTGAAACACTTCTTTATTTGCTAAAAAATCTGCAAAGTGTTGCATCATATTGCTCTTCTATGTATTGAATTAGTCCTTCAATCTGTGCTGTATCGTGACTTATTTTTTCCTTAGTTTGATCTTCTTAGCTTTTTTCAGCTACCATAACTCTATCAAAAATTTCTTTATCATTAAAATGTTCTATTTCCTTATCATTTTCATCACAATTGAACCATTCATTGGTTTAACTCTGAAGTTCATTCACTATTGAGAAGAAGAAAAGAAAAAAATGATGTTCAGAGCATGTGAAGTAGTTCTTATAAAGAGTTAACATGAAAACATTATTTTTAGAAACTTTTATCAGTAATAAAACTAAAAATAAACAACTGACAACAATTATGAAATCCTGCATGTAGCGCATTAATTATTCAAAGTTAATTATTTAGAACTTTGAAAACTTAAACAAATTATTTAGAACTTTGAAATTTGAAAACTATTTGTCCAAGGTCATTAAATTTTATGTTATTTTATTCAGTTTTTAGTGACATTCTGTAAAGTATACTGCAAGGCTAATTTTTAAAAAAAAAAAATTTTTTGAAAAAAATATAATTTTAATTTATAAAAACTAAACTCAGTGGCGCGACAGCCCATAGAGGGCCAAGGCCTACTGTGCCCATCTCAGTTTTCTTGATCTTGGGCTCTGGTGTGTGGGAGCAGATGTTCCGGTCAGGTGGTCAGCCGAACGCGGAACCCCCAGTGTTTAGTTCCCAAGCATGCTTGGTACTCATTTATCGACCCACTGAAGGGATGAAAGGCTGAGTCAACCTTGTG
>NC_092210.1:5106919-5160905 GCF_043381705.1 Parasteatoda tepidariorum
GAGCAGATGTTCCGGTCAGGTGGTCAGCCGAACGCGGAACCCCCAGTGTTTAGTTCCCAAGCATGCTTGGTACTCATTTATCGACCCACTGAAGGGATGAAAGGCTGAGTGGCTGTCCGGCCCCAGGATCGAACCAGGGGCCTGTGGCACAACAGCACATTTTTATTTATAAAAACCTTAAAATTGAAATTTTTAATTTTTTTAAAAAAAATAATCTGTGTTGTTCATTTTGTTAAATAGCTGATAATAAAATTATTATTTATTAAAAATCATTAATTGATACAGAGTGTTGTTCCTTTTGTTAAATAGCTGATAATAAAATAATTATTTATTAAAACATTAATTAATACAGAGTCCCATATCCAGGTTCATGTATTTTCCTGACACTTTCTATGAAAGCAACAAATCGCTTTTCCTTTTAAAAAAAAATTTTTTTTTATCTGTTAAAATTATTTTACAATTGTTTGTTTTGTTTTGTGAAGATATTTATGTTTTATTTTTATTTTGAAATTAGACCAACCTTCTTCTGCCAAATACCAATAAAGGTGAACTTTATTGCAGGGTGTCAAGGATGCTGAATTTTGAAGAATGGAGGATAAAAGAGTAGCCGACTACTTTGTAGTTGCAGGTCTTCTAGACAATGCTTCACCCCTCGAAGAGTTTTCTCGTGATGGAAACAGTCCCAAATCTACACAATCTTTGCTGCCCATAACTGATGTGACCGTTATTATACGTAGCCAGGGAGAAACAGTGCCAAAAGGTTATACTTGCATTGAATGCACTCCTCTTGGTTTTCCTGCTGATTTAAACCATGGAAGTCTACGCAGTCCAAACATCTTTTTCTGTTTCCGCCGGGGTAGAGATAAACCCCCTCTCGTGGATGTGGGGTGAGTGCAATTTTTAGATTGTGTTATTTATTACAGTTTAGTTTCCATTTTTAAAAAAAACTTCATTGCGGTCTTTTTCCCCGACTCTAGCAGCAAAAACCTTGAATTTGCAGGCAATACAGTTTATTATAGCAGCGCATCCTATTTTACAACTCAGTTTTTTTCTTATTAAAAAATAAATGTAATAATTTTCTGGACTGTCTAAAATCTCTTAAAATGTGAACAGGGTGCTTATTTTTTATTAAATTTTTTAAGGTGTTTTTTTTTATATTCTGGGTTTGTAAAAAGTGCTTAATTTTTTTTATCTTTTAAAGAGTTTTTTTCGTTGCCGTATCGATTGTCGTTCTAAATTGCAAAAAATGCATGATTTTCGCAATTACATCTGCAATATTTATCAGAAACTAGTTATTTTATCATGATTATGTAAAGTTTTTGAATTTTATTGATTTTATGTTAATAAATTAAGAACTTTAAATGATTGGACGGGGGGGGGGGACTTGATTACTACACAGATCCTGATTAAGATTTTTTTTTTTGGAGAGTGATTAAAAAATTTTTTTGAGTGCTTAAAAAGTACTTAAGAGTTTATTTTTTGTTGAAAAATCTGGCTACGTGCCCTGTTATTACAGTTTGGTTTCCATTTAAAGAAACCTTATTTACAGTCTTTTCTTCTCCCCTGATTCTAGCAACAAAAGCCTTGTATTTGCCGAGAATACAGTTTAATACAGCAGTTGCATCTTATTTTACAACTCAGTTTCTTTCTTATTGAAAAGAATTTACAAATTTTTTGGACTGATAAAATCTCTTGAAATATGAAGATACCATATAACTATATTTTTGTAAATATTGCTAATTACATATTCAGCCTATATTTTTGATTGTCTCTGATTGATTATTAAGATCACGGACGATACCTAAAACTAATAAAATGAGAGCATTCTCATTAACCCTTTACATTGCCTACCACCTACCTCAAGTGAACATCCTTAATATATCACAAATCTTTATCTCTCGACATTCAAAACTTGTTTCACAACAGCTTCGAAATTCATAGCAATTTTTTCACGATAGCTTTGGAGCAGCTTTCCTTCCTTTTTTTTCGAACCTATGAAATACGATCTTTCTTGTAGACCAATAATATTGACCCTCCACTTTCATTAAAATTTAGAACACCTAATTTAAAATGTTAATTTTTTTTGGTCTTAATAGCAATTTGAAAGCTAATTTGTTTAGTGCTAATTGTTTAATACACAATTTTAATTTCATTAATTAGCTATTATATTAAGTTATTTAAAATAATTTTTATGTTTTAACAAAATAGCAATTTAAAGTAGGGTTCTTACTGGCAACTGAAAGCTGCTTTGGCATATTTTCCTGAGAGAGATGGGTGACTTAGTTTTGTGAAAATCAATTAAGGTAAGTTGTTAATTTTAAAGGGACTAGTTTTAAAGGGACCAATTTAGCAAAGTTGTGTCATTTAGAAGCAACACAACTTTGCATAGCTTGATGTATGCTTAGTGCATTTTAATGGTATGCTTTGCACATTTTGATGGTATGTTTAGAAGCAACTTTAATTTCAAAGTAGTACCCGAGTAAGTTAAAATAATGGGCAGTTGTCTTTCTCAAAACATCTATTTTATTAATTTCTGAAAAATAAAGATTTTTTATTGTTTACAGCTGTATTAATTTGATTAAACTTTATTCAGGGTACTTTATGAAGGAAAGGAGAAAGTCATGGCTGACAGTGAAGTGGTCCTGAATACACCAGGTGGTCATTTAGCGAATGTAAATAATAGTGGTTCAAAAACTTTTATCACATATCGGAGGGCACCTGAAAATGCTCCCTGCAATCAACTAGTTGTTACAGATATATGTATTATATTAGCAAATAAGGTAATTTAATTTTGCTTTTATTGTCTCTTTTTAATGAGCTTCCGATATCAGTTTAAACACATGGTTAAAATTTTTTAAAAATAGCTTTTTATTGTGTTAACCTCTTAACGATCGCTTAATTTTCAAGAAAACGGTTGTAAAAGTGCCTATTTTGCATAATACACGTATTTGATTAGTTCCTACATCTAGTTTAAAATAAACTATCTACAATTACCTTAAAAATATCATGGTACTGCCATCTGGTGTGTAAAATTAGAAATAAAATGTTTTCCTGGGCAAAAGAAATGAATAAGTTTATTCTTATTGGCATGTTACTATTGAACACTCTAACCCGAGAATTTCACGGGAGCAAGAAATAGAGGGCAAAACCTCACCCCATCATTTTCACGGGAGCGAAAAGGAAGGGGTTAAAAGGTTTTTTTTTTCTTCTTTTTTTTTCCTGCTGATTTATTTTAAAGAAGGTAACAACATGAAAGGTCTTTAAAATAATGGTGGTTTGTTTGTTCAGGCCTCTAAAATATGATACGAACTAGCATTAAGGCTGCTTTTTTAAAAGCTTAGTCACATGAAATGATGCTTTTTTTTTAACTAATGAAAATTTTACTATTAATTTTTTTTTCATTAATTTTTTTAAATTGCTGCTGTGAGTTTGTAACAGTTATTCGTGACTGTTAAGTTAGGCCTATTTTTAGCCAGCTCCATCTATGCTTATTCTGAATATAACAGAAAACATCAATATGGTGAAAAGCCACAGTTTTGGGAAAATGAAAAGCATTTATGCTCTATTTTAAAATCTCCGATGCTGCATTACCTTAGCTCTTAAAAATTGCAAAAAATGAGAGTAAGGCATTTGTTTGGATAGTTTTAATCTAGGTGGAAAAATGTCGCTAAATTGGCAATTTTTAAAAAGTATGCCCACTTTTAAAATATTTAAGTTATTTGTCTGTTCTAAAGCCTTGTTAATTTTTCATAGCAAAGTGGCACATGTAGTTTAAAATTATAGCTTTGCTTCAAGTGTGAGACAATTAAAATGTGACTTTTTTGTTTTTCTTGGAGGAAAAAGTTAAAAAAAACCATGTTTAAAAAATTATTGTTTGGACAGCTGAGCATTGCGGTCAATAGAGTGTAACGGGATGATATACTAATTTAGTTTGGTGTTCTTTTCTGTGTTGCTCTCGTAAAATAACATACTTATTCAAGATTGTGAATGTTAAATATTCTCTGTAGTAATCTAAATTCACTTTAATAACTTCTTTTCTTCGTTTTTTTTGCTTTTAACTTTTTATATAATATAGAGTAAATATGTAACCTTTAACCTGTTTATTAAATTTTTCATAATTGATAGAAGTTTGGTTTATATAATGCTAAATTTCATTGCGTCATTTGCAGTTTTTCTTATTAGTTTATAAAATTTGCCTCTGTAGTTTATTAAATTTATTTTTTTCAATAAATTAATATGTGTTAGAGGGTGTATTTTAATTTTTATGTTTCTATTTGTGATGCAATAGATGCATGTGAGTGAATCTGAAAAAGGGTACATACTTATGAAGTCTTTTTATTATTGTTTACGGCCAGTGAATATTTTTCTACTATTGCCATAATTTTCTTTTATGAACAAGAAATGACATGAAATCAAACATGAAATCAAAATAACAAGCAACACCAATTAGCCATTCTGCACTTATGACAATCTTTGATAAAGAGTCATGGTGGCTCAAGGGATAAAGCTTTCGCCTTCCAATGAGGTGAACCGTATTCGAATCCCAGCAATAGCTGGTCGCTCCGAATTCTGCACCTGTTTCGCACCGACCATAGTGCACATAAAATATCGTAAGTGGTAGCCAGATCATGGGTTAGAGTCCCTTTGCCGTCAGGCTAACCGTGGGAGGTCTTCGTGGTTTTCCTGTCCATGTAACGCAAATGCAGGTTAGTTTCATCAGAAAGTCCTCCACAAAGACAAATTTCTCATTCATAATTGCATAATCTACTTTTTCTGAGGCTGTTAACCAATAAATGTTTTCATATTTATTCACTGTTAATTTAAATTTTATGTTAGTTTTCTCGATGCATTTTGGCACTAAATATGTTTGGTATGCCACACATGTTTAGTGCCAAATCCAATTTCCTTTGTCATAAGCCAAGCGTGGTTTACTTTCCTTCCTGTAAACATTTAAACCAAGTAAAAACAATTTTTCTATTATTAGACATCTTTTTGGTGCACCTGGACCAACATTGCATAATCTAAATTTTCTGAGGCTGTTAACCAATAAATGTTTTCATATTTATTCACTGTTAATTTCAATTTTATGTTAGTTTTCTTGATGCATTTTGGCACTAAATATGTGTGGTATGCCACACATGTTTAGTGCCAAATCCAATTTCCTTTGTCATAAGCCAAGCGTGGTTTACTTTCCTTCCTGTAAACATTTAAACCAAGTAAAAACAATTTTTCTATTATTAGACATCTTTTTGGTGCACCTGGACCAACATTGCATAATCTAAATTTTCTGAGGCTGTTAACCAATAAATGTTTTCATATTTATTCACTGTTAATTTCAATTTTATGTTAGTTTTCTCAAACAAGCATTTCAACCGCTCCTGTCAGGCTAATCTAATTCTTGCTTTTAGCCATTTCCCACAGGTATAATCCTGCATCTTAAGTTATGTTACTTTTCTCATTTTCTTAGCCATCCACCAAACAATTTAGACTCAACCTGTATTAAAAAAATATACTAAGAAACTATGTTGTGAATATTAATGTGTGTATAATTATAAATTGAAATTAGTACATTTTATCAGAATTTCCATAATTTAAATGGAAGTAAATTTGAATTATTTACTAATTTTTATGCCATAAGAACATTAATGTTGTAATAGGATAAATATTTTATTTTATCCCCTAGATTTATATATTTAAAATTTTTAAAAAAAATATTAAGAATTAAATTATTTTTTAGAATGAAAATCCACCTCATGCATTTTGTAAAATCAACAAAAATTTAAATAAAGGAATGGTAAGTATCTTTTATTTTCTTCTCTAATGGTTTGAAATACTGTATGATATATGTTAAATACTACTTTTAATATATTACTTTTTAGTCACTTGTGATTGAAATTATCTTCATAATTTACCTTTCAGAAAATTTGCTTTCTTGAGTTGACATGACCCTAAAGCTTGTCATCTTTTTACTTAGTTTATTTCTCTTTTTTTTCTTCATTTTTAATGTAATTTGTAAGATCTTTTTTTTTTTTTCCTTGCAAGGGTTGCCACTTCACAACGGGAATAAGGAAAACCTGGAAAATACAGGGAATTTAAAAACCACCTAAATTAACGGGGAAAATGCAGGAAATTCTGATTTTTTTTTTGCGAACAAGGAATTTTGTTTCTTATTTTCGTCTTTTAAAAAATTTCGACCACTCAAAGCTTGATCTATGAGATATTTAAAGATATTTTAACTATACTAAACTATTTCATTTACTAATAGCATTATTTAAGTATGTTCAGTGTTTATTTTTTTTTTCTTTCTTAAGTTTTCAATATATTGTGTATAATATATACAGGGAAAACACAGGGTATTAATTTTTCTCCAGATTTCAGTGGTAACCCTGCTTGCTCACTTAGCACAGTGTATATCTGTGATGTTAGTACTTAGCACAATGTATAACTGATTTTAAACAATATGCATGTTATAAAACTGAAACATTCGATTGGTTCTATATTTATAATTATTTTTCATATTTTTTCTCCTTCTATGCTGTTTTTGAATAGGAGTCCATTATAATAGTAAATGCTATTTTAAAATGCTCATTATATTTTTAGGAAATATGACCTAACAAGTAGAGATTTTTTTTCTGAATTCATGAGAATATAAGTTTAAATAATTATGTTTAAAAATAAAATGCTATTTACAAATAAAATGTTTAAACTTCACAAAATATGTGGAGGGGAAATTCTTTGATCGTTTTGCAGATTACTTTGGTTTGTTGATTAAATTCTAATTCTTAATTAAATTCCTATTTTGCAGTTAATTGAAACTCAAACATTTTGATGAAACGTCTTATATCTATTTTTATTTAAAAATATCAATTTTACAATTAAAAATAGTTAAGATCTCAGGATTTTAAATCCATGAATATCTTTTTCAGTTTAGTTGAGTATTTTCAGGGGTCTACAACAGGTTTTAAGGATCCAGCTTATTTTGAAATGGAAAATAGTATGGCTGTTTTGTGTGAAATCACTCAGTGTTTTTCTAAAGTTATCTTAAAAACTGCTGTAAAGTATAGTATTTTGCTAAAAGTTACAGGGAACTGGGAGAACTCAGCAGATTTCAAATTAGCATGGAAAATCAGGGAATGCTCAATAAAAGCAAAACTTTTAGTTAAAAACCTGAAAAAGTTGTTGACCTAGAAAAATTGAACCTAGAATTATTTTTTTTTTACAATTTTTTAAATATTGTTCTAACTTTTTATTTTTCGCAATTGTTAATTTTTCAGCTCAAAAGGAAAGCATAAAAGATTGAAGAAAAATGAGTCAAGTTTGGATTTTGGTTTATTTTTGGTAAAGAATAAAAATCTTAATTTTTTTTTAAAGGTTGGGAGGTGATTAGCCATAAACAGTCTTATGTTTGAAATTCTTTACGATGTTAAGAAATATTTAAAACCGAGAGTGTGATTTGAAGATGTTTTATGTATATTTATCATAATGATCCATAATGCTATCATGGAATGCGTCATGGATAATGGTTTTATATCGATAATGATGCATATGACTTTAAATTTGTCATACTTTAAAGATTTTATTGGCGTTTTTTTTTCCTTCTTTATCTGCCATTATTATTCTCAAGTGTTTTTTTTTCCTTTCAGCTAACACATTGTATAGCTGTGCACATTACTGTTTAGAATTGTGCATTTGGATAATGAGAAAAATTTTTCTCGGATGTTAAATATGACTCCTGTATTATGTCTTTTTTAAGATAGTAAATAATTTGTTATTTTTTTAGCTATAAAATATGTGTTAAATAATACTTTCATAAGCTGTAACACAAAATTCTTAATGCACATTTATTTTAATAGCTTGTGAGTTAAGCATAAATTGTTGACTTATAATTTACCATGGTGCGTGGAGTTCTTAAAAAGTGCTTAAAGGTGCTTATTTTTATTTTTTTTTAAAGCCCTTGAAGGTACTTTTTCATGGGGTGTTTTTAAAAAGTGCTTAATTTTCCCTTTTCGAAAATGAGATTTTTTCTTTACCATGTTGATTTTCGCCACGTATTATGCAAAAGCGTGCTTTTTACATTGTTCTATTCAACGTTATTCACAATTCATTCAACCACAATCAACTTCGGCATTAACGTCAATCCATAGCTTATAAAAACGCCAATAATTTTACATGTTTGATAAAATACTTGCTAGTCCATGTGTGCGTCTACTGAGCTGGGTTTGGTGAAATTCTAGCACTCTCATAAGCAACTCTGCTGCATTTTGCAAGATATTATCAATTTCAGGCTTCATTTTCCACCCTCTGAAATCGAACCGAAAAATCTCTCGATCTTTTTATGGTAGCTAATATGATCAAGAAAAGAGTTCTTTCTCAGAAACTATTTATTTTATCATGATCTTGTGAAGTCTTTGAAAATTATTTTGCATTTTGTTAATGTATATAGTACTTAAAAATATTTTTTTAGAGCTTAAAAAGTACTGAAAAGGTGCTTATTTTTGGGGGAAAGATTTGGCTACGCACCCTATTTACAATTGCTGCTTTTGATTTTAAAAAATCTGCCATAATCTTGAAATTTCTGTCTAGTTTATATTTTGCTGCTCTTTCTTTATAAATTAATCGCAGCTTTCAGACAATTCACTATTGCTTGTATTTACCTTTGTTCATTTGTTTGTGCAACATGGCTTTTTGGATTGAAACAGTTTTCATAGGCGTTATAAACTGAAACAAACGGATCGAAACATGGAGATCCATGCAAACAATAACGTCATCCAAATAGACAAGTTTTTTCTTTACAAACATTTTTGCAATGTATTGTTCTTAAAACATGTTAAATTTTACTAAAATTGTAAGCAGTAGTTATTATTGGGGTTATTGAGACTGAGATTTTTTATTATTGAAGATCTTATTTGATTTCGATTGAAACTATAATTTGTTATATTTAAACGTATATGGTATTAATCCATAAAAGAAGTATTGAAGATTTGATGCTAAGAGGCATTTTTTTTCTTGTGAGTTTAGATTTCTGTCATTAAACTGGCTATTATATTTGTGTGTAGGTATTATTACTTGAAGTGTAATTTTTTTTTATCCTTAAACTAATACAAAATAAAAAATTTTATTTTTTTTAATAGCTTGGTTCAGATGTCTATTTATGCTATAAAAAATCCATGAATCGGCCAGATCTATTGTGTTATAAACCTGGTAAGTTTTCATTTATAGTTAGTATTTTATTCGCAATAGAATTCATCAAACCGAACTTGCATGTGACTACTTAAAATTAATCAGATCAGATATTCTTTTTTTATGAGAGCAGGATGTTTTTTGCAGATTATAAAACTGAAATTACGTTTTTCATTCAACGTAATTAACGAGTTCCTGTGTCTTTAGTTTCAGTATAATTATGATCTTGGAAAAAGTATAATTTTTGTATCAGTATAATAATGATCTTTGAAGTTAATTTAGAAATATTATTGCAATCAAAACATTTATCTTGATTTTATGTGATATTGATAAGAGCTGATAAGTTGCAACTGATTTATGACCTGAGCAGTTAGTTTCATAACTTTTAATTTCATTTCAATTTTTTTTTCCATCTACATGTCACACCATTTTCAAGCAAGTACCATTTCGCCCCATTTTTAAACTGAATGTTTCGATTCACTGCATTTCCGTAAAATTTTGTCAACTTTCTGGAAATTTCTGCCTAGTGAACTATTTCCTATTTACAAAATAATACATAGCAAGTTTTATCACACATTTTAAAGAAAATCTATCTGAAGGAAGAGAGATTCATCAAATGTGACTTAATATCCTGAAGAGTCATCATAAGGATATCCTGATGATGATGACACATCAGGATATCAAATATATCGCTCTGTGACTCATCAGGATATAAAATTCTTTTATTATTTGTTTAACTTAAAATTTATAATAAGAAAAAAATGTTTTTACTTACATCAGGGGTGATTATATTCTGGGCTTACCCCGGAATTCCGGGTTTTTTGTATTGTTCGTCTGGCTTTAGAAACCAGACATGTGAGTTTTCTATGAACGCACGGAATTCCACTGGTTCGTGGACTTTCGCAAATCAAAATCTTATAATCCGACGTAATGTTAAAACTTTTGTTAACCCCTTGCCAGTGTCGCTCGAATCCAGTTCGGGCAACTACTATGTGCAGTATTTGTGATGCCTTCGGGGAGGAGAAAAATTAACGTTTCAATTTTGTGAAGCCCGAGTTGAGTTCGTTTCTACTTTAGGATATTTAATTCACTATTTTCCCAATAGATGGCATTAGAGGTCGTAGTTTTTCACCTATTACGACTTCAGTTGAGGGCAAAGAGTGTGATATGGGTTTGTGTGCTGTACCGTGTTTTGGGATGTATATTATATTATACTAGTTATATTTAGGTTCAATATTTTGTTTAATTTGCTCTAATTGAATAAGATGTGTGTGTAATCCTTTACTTTTTTATGTGTATGTAAAAATTATAAATACAGTAGTTATTGCATTTAAAATTTTATTTGTGTAATAAGAACCATTTTCTAACTTTTATAATAACATGAAGAATATTGATTTTATAAAATATTGAATAGCTGTAAAAAAAAAAATTCCATTTTTAATCCATTGTTCTAAAATATATGTCACCGGTTAAATCACGTTAGCAAGATGTATACATACACGTGATTCTTCCTGCCAATTTTACTCTTTTGGTGTGGCGGATTTTCGCCATTTTGAATATTTGACTACTAATATCACGAAAACTGCTAATATCGTGATTCTTATTCATGTGATTTTAAAATCAAACATCAATTTTTATATTTATCTGATTTAAAAGTTATGCGATGCGATTTGTATTTTCACTGTTTTAAAATCTTGCATCGCGATCCTTATTTACGTGATTTAAGAACCCAATACAGTGGAAAGTCACATATCCAAAATCGACGGGACTTTTGGAAGTTCGGATATTAGATTTTTGCGTATAATAGACCCCCAAGATAAACAAGGCTTAAAACGATCTGAATCTAAGAAGCAAAAAATAAATAAGCATTATTTTTCAGGCAATAATGCTTTAGTATTGGAATGATATCTAATCAATCATAAACAAAATATTAGAAATAAATAATTATTGCTTAAAATATAGAAAATGAAAAAAAATTACAGTTATGAAAATATTAATTGTTCTCTCTGCCATTTTGAACTAGAAAGATTCAAGCAAGAAGGGAAAATTCCCGTCATTCATTAAGGTGGGTAGGTGGAGAAGAAAATTCATTTTCCCCCTATTTGTCATTCAAGTTGAGGGCGGGGAAGTGACAAATTCTTATTGTCTCTCCATCATTGGCTAGCTATTAAGCATAAAGGTGCGGCATGCTGATTGGGTTCTCTTTTGTTTCTCTTGTGTGACTGAAAGTTACTCCCCCTCCACTTTAACGTTTTCTGTGTTTACCCTTTTTCACAGTATTTCTTCTTCCCGGAATTGTATCATGTGAACTTTTTTTAAAAATAATATTACACTATTTAATGTGCTTTCATTGTTTTAGGTATTCTGGGACGTTTCCCCATAGAAGATTATGATAATTTTGCTCTACCTCCTTCCGTTCCACTTTTTTGTCTACCAATGGGTGCAACAATTGAATGTTGGCCTAAAAAAGCTCAGCAGCCTAAACCTGTATTCTCAACCTTTGTTTTAACTTCTTACTCAGCTGAAAAAGTAAATCTTTTTATTTGCCTTGGATTTTATGTAGTGTTTTAAGATTTTTTTTTAATTAATTATTGATCATAAATCATGATACATTTATTACCTTCGGCAGTGGTTTCCAATATTTTTCTACTATGCAACCCTGAATGATCATACTTCTTTTGTTGAAATTCCAACTTTAAGCACAAAATTTTTCTGCAATTGTAGAAACATTAATAAAAAAATTATAAAACTACTTATTTTGAAAATATTTTATGTGAAGAATGAAATTTGTTTCATTGTTTTATGTAAAATAGTTTTAAAATAATTTTTTATCAGTCAGATTTATATTTAATGTAAATGACATTAATTTAAATGTCTGGGGCTGTGTATAGTGTTGTTCTAATTTTGTTTTTGATGAAAGCAAATAAGTTTAATTGGTTGAAAATAATTATAATAAGCGGAATTATATTTTTCATTGTAATTATAACATAAAAAAACTATTATAAATATTGAGAATGACTATTAGAAAATTATTTTGAAGTGAGAAGTTCAATGGAAAATAATCAAATTTTCTTATAAATAAACATCCTTTTTAGGATGTGTGCAAGTGAGATGTGGTGAAAAGGGTCTAAATTGCCACAAATGCTCTCATTAAGAGTATCAATGAATATAACATTATATATAACATTGAAAATGTATATAACATAAAATGTATGTATATAACATTGATTGAATGTATTTAACATTGAAATCTGGTACCGGTGAGTTCAATATAAAGGGGGTGTTTCACAGTTGTGTCCTCTTTAACCAGTTCAAAGACATTGTGGGCATGGGAATTTAGCATATAAATCCACATTTGAATTCCTTTAATTTGTTTTTTTACTTGATCAGAAATTTAAGTTCCATCGTTAAATAAAATGGTCAAGCAGTGAGTGAGACAGAGGGAATCAGGGGTTGGAAAAACTACATTTTCTTTGTAGTTAATTATAACTACTTTATTACAATTGTAGTTAACTACCACTACAACTACTTTTTTTTAATGTAGTGACTACAAACTATTTTAGAAATGTAGTGACTATTTCGCTACTTTTAGAGGACAAACTTAACTGGAGAACTTAATTTTCACCAATATACAAAGTGGTTTCAAATAAAAAAAATTGTCTTGGTTAAATATGCGGACATATTTAGAACTTTTAATTCATGCTTGCATGAAATAGTTTTTTATTCTAAAACACATTTTGCGAATTTGTTCATTTAACTTTCAAACTCTATTCTTTTCTCGACAGTGATTTAAGAAATGCTAGGAAATTGTCAAATATTTGTGATTTAAGTGATCAGTACTTTTTTACATCATCCAAGAAATAAAGTGCATTGTAAAAAACAAAAAACAGACCAACCTGAATAACTTTTAATCTAATGATCTAATCTCTACATTCTAGGACTCAATCTTAAATGTTGGAGGGGGTGATCGCAAATATTCTAATTAATTAATGCAAACGATATTTCAAATTACAAAATCAGACTCAAAAACATACTTTATAGTTCGTGCAAAGTTGAATTTATACCAGATCCTTCTTTCCATGACGCCAACAGAAATGGCATTTCCGCACAAAGGAAATTGCATAAACTAAAATTAAAATAATTTGCAAAAAATTACTCACCTTCGATAACAATTTTGAAGTCAATGGAGGTAACTTCTAAGAACGACTAACCTATTAACGACCATTTTACTGTGGAATGGATAGTGGTCGCTCTCGAGAGGCTTCACTGTATAAATAAAATATGAAGTAAAAACTTGGTGGTTCAATCTTATTTTGCATTTTAATAAAAAAAAATTTCTGGTTTGAAAAAGTATATATTTTTATAGTTAAAATTTAACTTTTTAACATATTGAGCCTTGATGCTACAGTGGTACTTAGCTATAATGGTGAAGAACTGGTGTTGGATTCCTGACAGCAGCTTCTGATTGTTTCACAGTGTATCTGGAAAGTGCAATGCTGATCACACTGACGCATCATTCTCTTGTGTATGAAATATACTTCCTCCACCCTCTATGGGCTGTTTTAGAAATGCTTTCTTTAAACTTTAAATGGTAGGTAGTAGGACTGGGCGATTTTAAGATTTTGGCATTGTGATGTATCGGCATGCTAATATCGTGATATTTTGATGCATCACTGTGTTTCGGTTCATTAATGTTTTACATTTAGTACTGCGTAAGTTCGAAATTAGTAAGTGGCATTTTTTAAAAATAAACGTTGCATTTTTTGTAATTATTTCTCAATATTTAAAGAGGTGGATGATTGCGGAATAGCAGTTAAAAAACATTAAACGCTGGATTGATTATTAGAAAATCAACAGAATTTGGGTTGATTGTAAAAAATCAACAGGATTTGCACACACACGCTATTAATAGAAAACCCTTCCATTACTATGAGATTCATCAACACTTTGATTCTCAATCACATTCGGATTTATCATGTGAGCAAAACGATGAGTCATGATGTAAAAAAGATGGGGGGAAATAACGATCATTGCCACAGCTATTGCTGCACACTTAGGGAGGAAAATGCTCTTCACGATGTGCTATAGAGAACAACTCTCAACATTGCGTGTGTAGACATCGGGAAATATCGTACACATCTCAGTAAATCACAATTTCCAATACCTAGAAAAATTGTCAATCCAAACATCTGATCGGTGATGAATGCATAGAATCAATAGTTTCCTATGCATCGATTTATTGCCCAGTCCTATTAGGTAGAAGTGTTCTTGATTTTTTTCTGTTTGTAATCAAATTACTAATTAAATTTTTTATTTAGGTTTATGGTGCGGCTGTTACATTCTATGAACCTTTTCCGGAGCTGAAATTGAACGAAACAATGAAAGTGCACCTTCATTTCTCCAGTGAAGAACTTAAAAGAAACAAATGCTTACAAACCAATAAGTCTATATGTTTGTTATCACGATGGCCTTTTTTTGATACCTTCGAAAAATTTCTCAGATACTTGCATCGAATGTCTGTTTCAGGGCCGCATAGAGTACCCTTAGAAAGGTAATACTATTTATGTCTCATTTAAAACATTTTTTGTTGTTTCATAATCGCAATAAGTACTGTAGAAGCAATCTATGTGGGTATTTCCACGTATATTGCAGGGTTTCTATACAGGGAGTTTAAAAATAATCTGAAGTAGCAGGGAGTTTTGAATTAATTCCTCATAAACTGTGAAAATACAGAGAATTTTATTTCTCAAGGGGTCAGCATTTTTTTTTAATGCTCTCAAAGCGTGATGCGTGTGATATTTAAATATAGCTCAGCTATACTATGCTACTTCATTTACTATAACATTTTTTAAAGTAGTTTGTTGAACTGTTCCTTATTTCTAAGTTTTTCCTGCAGTTAATACCTATATAGTTATCCTAATATAGATCATACATGAGCATAGTGATTGTGTATTTCCTCTTAATATATTGTGTATAATATGTACAGTCCGAAAAAAAAAAATATATCACCCTGAATAACTTTCGTTCTAATGATCGGATTTTCACGAACTAAGTGTCAATCTTAATGGTTCCTGGGGGTGACCTCAAATATGCTAATTAATTAGTATAAACTATTAATTAAGTTATGAAATCAGACACAAAAACGTACTTTCTCTGAATAAACAAAAATTTTTTTTTACATATTTGGATTCCTTATCTTCGAAATATAGGGGGTAGCCGCTATCTGGGAAATGTGGTCCCCATAGTTTGGTCAGGAGAGCAATTAAAAGTTTGGACCCCTTATTGTTAATTTAGCTTTTTGCGTTTTCAGTCATATTTTAAAAACTAATGAAGCAATTTAAAAAAAATTACACCCACTCATAAAACTCATTTACATAAAGATAATTTCATGAAAAAAATAATTTTTAATAATTATTTTTTATTTAGTTAAATTGAGGATGAAAAAATTTTGAATTATAAAGTATGGATATTTTTATACCATATTAATCTACATATTTTTCAGCTTAAAAATCTAAAGTTTCAACTGTTTTTATTTATTAGAAGATGAGAAAAATTAAAATTAATTATTTTGAAAAAAATAATTTGGCAACAATGAAGAAATAATTAAATGGGGCGATTAATATTAAAATGTGATAAATTTACGAGGAACTTGATTTAGCATGCATAGCGTAAAATTTCATTCATACTTTTTTCGCTAATAATCATTTGCTAATCTTTTTATTTTTTTAAACTGTGAAATACGGTGTTTCTTTTTTAGTCTTCTAAAAATCTATTTGCAATTTAGTGAAGAAATTTGAATAAAAAATATTTTATTCAACGAATGTCGAGTTTTATAAAAGCATGCTTCTGATAGAATATGATTATACAACAGATTGTGATTATTTTTTAGTTTTTTTTCTCTCAATAACTGATACAATTTCAATAATATACATACGTATGAATAGATTTGGAATAAAATATTTATCAATTTCTTGAATATATATTTTATAAATATTAATAAAAATATGTAGTCAACATTTTTAAGCATCTCTCACAACATCGCAAATTTCTCAACATCTTATAGGGTTAACTAACAAGTGAAGGAACACTTCAGCTTAGCTTGCCTTTAAAAAAAAATTTCAAAATTTTTAATTTTAGATAAATGATGGGGTCAACATGTTTGTTATTAAATGCAAATTATGTAAAAAAAATTAGATAAGTTACATAATATTGTTTTAAGCTTTTGGTTAACCCCTTAACTGCCACGGGCGTATTTATACATCTCGGTCAGATGATGAGTTAACTGCCACAGGCGTATATATACGCTTTCCCGAAGTACGATGCTTTGCATTGCACTGCTATAAATAGAACTACACCCCCAACTTGTGAATACAGTAAAATGATCTTGAAAGTGTTTGCCAATGAATGTGTTTGCAATGAATGTATTACCAATTTCGGAGGAGGGGGAATGGGAAAGGGATGTGTTTGAAAACTTATATCATAATATTTATTGCTTGTGTGTTTCTATTTGAGTAAGGTCTGTTTTATTCTTCTTTCACTTTCGTTTCCCGTGTATATTCGTCAAGAATTCCGCTATCAGTGCAATGAATGTGATGTTGGTTTATGTGTCCAACCATGTTTCAGGATTTATCATACAACAGCTAAGTTTTAACATCTTTTATATTGTATTTTTATTCTTTAATTAAAGTTTTGTATTTTCTTCTTTTTCTTCTCTTGTGAAAGTAAACTGTTTTTAAATTGCAAAGCATTAATCTTTTTCCCCCACCAAAGCACCGCATAACAATGCGCACTTGAGCGAAAATGAATCACGTAAATTTTACTCGGCAGGTAAGGGGTTAAATAATAAGTAGTAAGTTAACCAAGTGAAGGAAGAGTTATTGTTGTTGTCGTGTCTATGCTAGTGCAAAGATTAGAGTCCTCCAAAAGTCTTGATAACAAGGTTTGCAAGTTCTGGAGCCCGATGGCCATGGAGAATTTCGATGGGAGGTGCTCCAAGTTGAAAGAGGGAGCCAATAATGGCCTGGCAGTCAAAAACATGGTCTGGAGTTAGTTGCAAATGAGGACACTACTTGCAGATGGGATAGAATTTTATATGGGTGCGTGAGATCTTCCTGCCCTTGAAATGTCCAGTACGTAACTTAGCTATTGTAGAGGAGAGGTTTCTTGGGCAGTTTAGATCGGGGATTATTGCTTTGCTAAAATGCTGGTTGTATATCCTTCGTCTGGCGACAGCATTCGCATCTGCACAGGTGATGGCTCGAGGTTGATCTTCGTCGCTTGCTTCCTTTGCAAGGGCATCTGCACATTCGTTCCCCTCGATTCCAACATGAGCTGGGATCCACTGGAGAGTACAACGGATATTTAATGAATGAAGAAGGGTATTAATTTCTTACGTTATTGATGTTTTACCGTTATGTATGGCTTTGAGTGCTGATTTTGAGTCTGAGAAAATCTCAATTTCTTTTATTGAGTCATTTTAGAGAATGGGAGCGACAATAGGCAAGAGCCTCTTCGCTGGTGAAGTTTGAAGCAATTTGGCCAGTGGGTATTTTGAGTTTGAAGCCATTTCCTGAGGGGTAAGTGATGGAGATGCCAGCACCACCTCTATTGCAGTCAATATCAGAGGAACCATCTGTGTAGACTATTACGCTGTTTTCCCTGGAAAGTGAACAAACAGTGTCTTCACCTTTTTGTAATAATACTCGGGTTGGTTCCTTTTTTGAGCATGGTTCAAGTAGGTTAGTATTGATTTTAATTTACATAGGGGGCTTGGAAGGAAAGAGAGGCTCTTGAATAATGTCCAGAGATGAGTGGTCAAGACAGACAACCTCTCTGATGTCTCTGTCAAATTGCAGCGTTGATGATCTCTGAAGCCTTGATCTGCCTGTCCAAGTATCAATAACTCTGCGAGCTATATGTTCTCTATTGTGGCTTCTGATTTTGTTGGTGAATTTTAGAGTGGCAAGTTTCCGTCTGTTTTCAAGGGAAACAAGACCGCATTCAAGTTCGGCCTTGATGTTGTTAGTGGAGGACACTGCACCAATGATGATTTTTGATCCTCCATGTTGGACTGAGTCCAAAGTGTCTTTAACACATTCAGCAGCATGTGCCCAAATACGGGAGCAATACTCAAGTACTGGCCTGATGATGGTGCAGTACGTATTTTTTAATGTTGATGATCTCGAGCCCCAGTTTGTGCCGGAAAGTTTTCGGAGGACATTNATCCTCCATGTTGGACTGAGTCCAAAGTGTCTTTAACACATTCAGCAGCATGTGCCCAAATACGGGAGCAATACTCAAGTACTGGCCTGATGACGGTGCAGTACGTATTTTTTAATGTTGATGATCTCGAACCCCAGTTTGTGCCGGAAAGTTTTCGGAGGACATTCAATTTCTTTAGACCATTATTTGCTGTGGTTTTGATGTGTTTGGTAAATCTCAGTTCTGGGTCTAAGATCACTCCCAGATATTTAGGATTTTCAACACGTCCAATCATGGTGTTTTGAATTTTTAAGACCGGCTGGAAGGTTCCGCGATTTTTCCTGTCGGTTGAGAAAACACAGTAGTTAGACTTATTAGGGTTTATGGTAAGTTTGAGATCGTTAGCCCATGTTGCAATGCCTTTCAAGCTGAGATTCAGAAATTTCTGAGAAGTTTTGAGATCATGATTTGTGCTCCAGATGGCAATATCATCTGCATAGGAGGCGATCCTGGTACTCTTATGGATGTAGGCATCGATTGTGTTCATATAGAGAAGAAAGAGTAGATGGCTCAAGACAGAGCCTTGTGGAACACCAGCATTCATTTTGCGAGTCTTAGAGAGTTCACCATTGAATCGGACCAAGAAATGTCTGTTCCTCAAGAAGTCATTCATCCAAGCAAGGGCATGTCCTTCGATGCCGACTTTATGGGCAATGTGGACGAGTTTGTGTTGCCAAACACGGTCGAAAGCAGAAGACAGGTCGAGAAAAACAGCGACTGTTTTTTCATGAGGTTTTTTCTGTAGTCCATCAATAATTGATTGGCAAAGGTAAAAGAGCTGATCCACTGTGCTGTGATGAGCTCGGTAGGCTGTCTGATAAAAATGTAATTTTTTCCCTCAATTAGCCAGTTCATGATTCTGGAGTGTATGATTCGCTCCATAAGCTTGCACAGTGTACTGGTGAGTGATATTAGCTTTTGCAGTCAGAGGCGCTTTTGCCTGCTTTCAGAATCGGAATAATAATAGAGGTTTTCCAAATTTTTGGGAGCTTGCCAGAAGTCCAGGAAAGGATAAAGATATCAAGTAACTGCCTTTTGGCTTTTTCACCAAAGTGTTGAATCATGCTTCCAAAGATGAGGTCGGCACCTGGAGCTTTCTTTGGATCAAGTTTTTAGAGGGCAGAGTCGAGTTCTTCAATTCTGAAAAGGTCAGAGAAGATGTTGTTCTTAGGGGGCTTATAAGAGCTTTTAATTAGTCTTCTAGTGGTCTTAAGGGTGGCTTTGTCTGTTTTGCTGAAAACGAGTTTGCTGTTGTTGGCATAGAATTCAGCTAGCATATTAGCACATTCAGAATTCGTGTGAGCTGGTTTTCCACGGCAGTTTATGGAGTTTGTCTCCTGAGCATCTTGCGGTGGTTGTGAAACTTGACTATTCGGAGTCCTAATGATATTCCATTGTTTTGATGTTTTTCTAGGATCTAAGGTAGCGCAAAAATCCTCCCATTTCTGACGTTTGCACAAGGAAATCTCCTCTTCAACTTTGTGACAGCTGTTGACATATTTTCTTCTGTTCTCTTCAGTGTTATTGTTCTGAACCTCTGCACACAGAGCATCTCTCTCCGAAAGAAGCTCTTCAATGTGGTTATCTTTCCAGTAGGGCACCCAGTTGGTTTTCCTTTTTCCCCGAGGAATGGAAAGTTTTGCGGATTTTAGTATACAAGAGTTGAAGGAAGTAACCATGTTGTTAAAAGATGATGGCTTCATTAGGTCACAGAATTCTTCAAGTTTGGATGTGAAGATTGGCCAGTCTGCTTTCCTGAAGTTCCAGGATCTTTTCCTTTGCTCATGCACATCAATTATCAAGTTGACCCTGGTGAGAATAGGGAAGTGGTCGCTGATAGCACTGTCAAGAACTTTTCAAGAGGTAAGCTGTTCATGTTGATGGTTAATGGTAGTGATGTCAAGAGCTGACGCGGTGCCATTGGTTTTTGAGACGTGAGTAGCTTGATTATTGTTTAAGATTGAGAGGTTTAGGTCGAAGAGTAGATCTTCAACTTGAGAGCCCTTCTGATCTAGTGTAGAATTTCCCCACGACGGACTTTTGGCATTGAAATCTCCAAGCATAATATTTGTATCATTCGTTGTGTTCACAAGATTATTTAGAAGGTCGACATTTATTTCCGTGGCATCTGGATGATAGACATTGCCTATTCTCAGTGAATGCTGAGGTAGGAAGATGTCAATAGCTTGTGCTTCAGTATTACTGTCAGAGTTTCTATTTACTCTAGCTGGATAGATCTTAAATTTAATATCTTGTTTGATAAGAAAAGCAAGTCCCCCACCAGATCAATCTATCCTGTCTTTCCGAGTTGTGGTGTATCCTTTGATTTTTAACGTGAGATTTGGATTAAGTTTGGTTTCTTGCAGGCAAGCCACATGAATGTTGTTTTGGTGAAGAATGTCTGAAAGTTCCTCTGTTTTCCTCTGCGTACCATTAATGTTCAGTTGTAGGATATTGAGTGTCTTCGTCGCAAACTTCTCGCCAAGTGCCTGGACATCAGCTCTTGGCGCGTCGGCTACCCCGGACGCGGTAACATGGTCGATTGCACTATGTATTGCACTATTCATAGAGGAGGGGTGCCATTGCCTCCGGAAAGGTTGGACTTCTGCCTGTTGGTCTGCGGGAGCTATTTTATTTTACTCCTACCACCCTATGGTAAACCTAAGGAGGCATTCCCCGATCCGCCACCTGGGGAAGCGCTCTCTGGGGGTTACAGGCTCCGCCGAGAGGAAGGAACAGTTCTTACCAGTGAATAAACACTAAATTTTCCAGTAAATGAACACTTAATTTTGATAATGTTTGATGCTCGTTAGGAATCCATAGGCCACACAAATGTCTAAATGTTTCTTGGAATTCCAACATATAACCACAGTTAACGTGGAAAATGTTACTTTTTTTTCAGTCATGGAATGGGAAGTAAAATATGTTTGAATACATAATTTTAAAAAAAAAATTTTAATTTTTTTTCTCGTAGTTTAATAGTCCGTTCTAAATTATGAATGTTTATCATTGTGTAATCCGATGATGTTTTTATTATTATTATAATTAGATCTCTTTTCCCCATATTTTTTTAAGCTTTTTTTTAAAATCTTTTTAAGTATTTTTTTTCTCTTCATCATACTTTCTGCTTTAACTTTCTTTTTCGGCTCTTTCAATCTCTTTAAATTTTCGTTCTTTTTCTGAAGTTAATGCAAAAAAGTAATTTATTTCTTTTGATTTAACCTTCCTCTTTTTTCCAAATTTTTGCCCAATGTAAATGTATCTTCGAAATTTCTTTTGATTTTCCAGTACCATTTCTAGAATTCCTCACTGGATAATAAATGAGAAAAAGGAGTTTCGAAGTTTGAGTAAAATCTATCTCTCATTGACTTATTCTAGTGGGTCTTCAGCAGTGCTTTTATTTTTGCAACTAACAATGCCTCAAGAGAACTTATCTCAAAATCAGTTTTCAAGATACTTTCATTATCAGGGTTAGTTGTATCAGCTTCCGTGCCAAAATTTGATTAACCAAATGTTCTTTATGAAATAAATTCTTCCATATTCAGAAAAGCACAGGCTATTGGATACTTGGGAGATTAAAGTTTTCTGTCAATGTTCCTTTAAAAATTTGAAACATGTGAGATTTCCTTCTCAAGCTTCTGAAGAAATAGTGAATCGTTACTCTCAAAGCATATGTTTTGTTGATAAGCTGTCTTGCTCATTAACTCTTGGTGTCTGTTTTGCATGCATTTGACAAAGTCAACGTTTTCTACATTGAATGGAAAAATATCGCTTTTCATAAAAGCATTTTTTCATCAGTTAATGCCTCAAAATCTTATTTAAAAATGGATGTAAAATTTTCTCGGCATATTGTTTTTCTAACGGGAGATTTCCATGAATTAGGTAGAAAACTAAACCAGAAAATTTGTTTTGGTGAACAAAACTTGCTCAGTTTCAAATTGATATGAGATTTATACCCTTCCAGAAGAAGCAAAATAGGAAATTTTGATATCATTTTTAATTAGCCATGGGTAGAAGCATTTGCAATATATTTGTAAAATGTTGCTGCAGTCATCATTTTATTTCACGAATCGCTTTTTCCAATGAAATATATAGCAGGGACTGATTCTGTAATATCTCAAAGAATTCTTCAGTAAGATAAAATACTAATGGAGGTACTTTAGAATATAAATCCTTATAATTTTTAGGGCCAAAGATTTTCCCGTTTAAGGGCAGTATTCAACTCTTGTTTTGTTCGCATTGTAAATGCAATCACTTTTTTAAAGGATGCCAGAGCTACTTCCCTCCTAAAGATTCTTCTAAAGTTCTTAAAACCAGTATTTCGAATATAATTCTCTAAGGGAAGTTTATGTTATATGTTTATTTATATGTTTATTCAGAGAAAGTACGTTTTTGTGTCTGATTTCATAACTTAATTAATAGTTAGCTCTAATTAATTAACATATTTGAGGTCACCCCCAGGAACCATTAAGATAGACACTTAGTTCGTGAAAATCCGATCATTAGAACAAAAGTTATTCAGGGTGATATCTTTTTTTTCTTTTTTTTTCGCGGACTGTACAGGGAAAACACATGGAAATTTTTTTCAGATTTTGCAATGTTTATTTGTTTTTTTGCAGATTTCTGAAATATGTTGAAAATAAAAGTATCTTAGCTTAAAATCTATATTAATAAATTGATATTGAATGCATTTTTCTTTTAATTGTACGTCTTATATATCTTAAAATTTTTAACAATAATTTAAAGAAAAACAATATTTAATAATTTAAGCAATGTTTTACTAGAATAAAATAGTCTTTTTTTTATTTTCTAGAATAATATCTCATTTCATGCTTGAAGTTCCTTTCCCATCAGTACAAAGACCAAGGATTTTAATTCAGGTATGCCATAATTTTATAGTTCTCCAAATTTTAAAGGTTTAGTTTATACTATTGTCTAAATATCTCATTTATCCTAATGCCTAATTTATACTAATTTTGTATTTATTTATGTTATCTAAAAAATTAATTCAATCAGCTAATGATTCAGTATTATATACAGCTTTGTGATAAAGAAAAGTAACTAAATATATCAGTGTGCATAGTGTTTTCAAAAAGTGCTTAAAGTTGCTTATTTTCGATTTTTAAAAGCCTTTAAATGTACTTTTTTCATTGGGTGTTTTTAAAAAGTGCTTAATTTTCCCTTTTTCAAAATGAGATTTTTTTTTCTTTACCATATCGATTTTCGCCACGTATTATGCAAAAGTGTGCTTTTCTCCTTGTTCTATTCAACATTTTCACAATTCATTCAACCACGATCTATTTTGGTATACTCTCGTTCCATAATGTATGAATAACGCCAATAATTTTACATATAAAACGCCAATAATTTTACATATTTGATTAAATACTTGTGAGTCCGCTTGTGCGTCTGCTTAGCTGAGTTCGGTGAGATTATTGCCCTCTCATGTGCAACTCTGCTACATTTTGCAAGATATTCTCAATTTCAGGCTTCATTTTTTTACCCTCTGATATCGAATCAAAAAATCTCTTGATCATTTTATAATGACTAATGTAATCAAGAGAAGAGTTCTTTGTCAGAAATTAGTTGTTTTATCATGATCACGTAAAGTCTTTAAAAATTACTTTGCATTTTGTTAATGCATGTAGCTTAAAAATATTTTTAGAGTGCTTCAAAAGTGGTTATTTTTTGTTGTAACATTTGGCTACGCACCCTGTATTAAATTTAAAGACATATTACTTTTTAAAAAAAAAAATTATTTTCTAGTGAAGGCAAATGAATGATAATGTTGTATTTTTCCTCTAGCTTTCTGATTATACTATTACGCTTGCCCAACCAGGAGATACACAGCTGCCACTTACGTAAGTGCAAATAGAATTTAGTTTAGGTGTCTTATTGAAATATGTTTGATCAATATTCAGGTAATCATCTCTCCGTATAGGAAAAAAATCATAGGGGCTGTTGCCGAGTATTTTGTGTTTAACTTAACTTAACGTTACATTTTGCTTTGCTGCCCAAATATAAGACTTAGAAACTTAAAATTACTAAGACGTCCTGTGGCAGAATTTTTTCGGGCTTTCTGCGACAAATCTCTCCAGCATTAATATCTTTCTGCAAGATACTTTTAATAATAGCAAATATATATGTTACTAATTTGAAGTAAAAGCGTCAACTTGAGAAGAAAAAAACTTTTCGGAAAAAATAATTTAATTTTTAAAATTGAATGTGTAATATTTTTTATTATATTATTATGAGCTTTATTCTCACATTTTGTAGGGAGAAAACACACTAATTGTTCCCTTTTTCATTCTTTGTAAGTCATCATCAAATTTAAAAACAAATTAAAAATAGTGAAATCCATAGCAGTAACTAACGGAAAAAAAAGAAGAACGGCGAAGTCATACCAAATCGAACTCTTTTAAAAGGGTATTACAAATGTGTTTTTTCATTTCAGGATTCAGTTGTTGTAATAAATAATATGAGATTAAAAATATTGGATTTTAAAAACTATGTGGAAATCAATAGCAATAACTGCAACAACAAAAAAAAGAATTAATATTTTTGCAGAAAAGAAAACCAAACTTTTTACTTCATTATTCACAAATAAAAATAGAAAAGTTACAAGCTTTTTTTTTCCACTTCGATGTGCAAGAATAATGGCATAGAGAGAATCTGGCAAAGAGAAGATAGAAGCTTTCGAAAATTTCTGCAGAAAAGAAAACCAAAATTTTTTACTTCCCAAATGAAACTCAGTAACATGCTGTGACAATGTCGCCGTGTTGCCACGATTCCGCCACGGGGCTAAGGCGTGTAGAAGAGTGTTCAGGAATTACGAAGCTATAAAAAAATAACATTCTATTATTTGTTCGAGAATTATTAACTGTTAAACTTGTTGTTAAAAATACCATACGGGGCTCCTCTGCAGTCTTTAAGAATTCAACTACTGAGTTGAAATTTGGCATGCTGAAAGGGCCACATTTGTTTATGAACTTAACACAGAGTTTTTTTTTTCCGAAATTCCAATTTGATTAAAAGGTATTGAAATTTGTCTGCACATTTTTAATTTTGTTCTTTTTAGGGGTGCTTCTTTTATTCAGTTACTGAAAAATGTTGGACCTGACAAATGCCTTAAAATCCTACTGTTTGCCCTGACTGAACAAAAAATACTTTTCCATTCATTGCGGCCTGATGTCTTGACTAGTGTAGCCGAAGCTGTAGTAATGGTAACTGTTTTTCTATGTAGATTTATAAGACTCCTTTTAAGAATAGTTAAGATTAGACTAAACTTTCTTTTTTCAAGCTTGCTATTGAAATGTGTATTACCGAAAATTGCACCAAATTAATTGTTTTGCTTTTTCTAAAAATTATCGTGACATTTTAGGTCTGTAGTGGTTGGCTTAGGAGCAGAGAGCGAGTTAATCACGCACCTAATTAAATAATTAGACCCAATTTTTGGGTTTACGACTACTAATGTACCATATCCTTGTAATTTCGAAACCAATCCAGATGACAAGGGAACTCTTGGATCAAGTATTGGGAGAAATTTGCCTTCATGGAGGACTTTTTGATGAAACTAACCCGTATTTGCATTACGTGGAGAGGAACACCACGAGAACTTCCCACAATTAGCCTGACGGCAAGGGGACTCTAACCCATGATCCGTCTACCACTGAGAATATTTCTCGTCAGCACTGTGGTCGGTGCAAGCTGGATGTGGAATTCATATCGACCAGCCATCGCCGAGATCAAACCCCAGTTCACCTCATTGGAAGGAGAACGTTCTGTCACCTGAGCCATCACGGCTCTGGATCTCCTATTAGGAGAAATTTGCCTTTGTGGAGGACTTTTAGATGGAATTAACCTGCATTTGCTTTACAGGGAGAGAAAAACCTTCCACGGTTAGCCTGAGGCAAGGGGACTCTAACCCATGATCCGTCTACCATTGAGAATATTTTACGTCAGCAGTGTAGTTGATGCTAGCCGGGTGCTTAATTCGTATCGACCAGCCATCGGTGTGATTCAAACCCGGTTCTCCTCATTGGAAGGCGAACACTCTATCTCCTGAGCCACCACGGATCTAGAAAGAAGAGTAGATGAAGAAGAAACGGTGCATTAGGCTGGTTTTTCCTCTGTGAGAGTTTTTTTTTTCAGATATTGCATCCTAGCTGCTGAGGTCCCTTTTGTTTTTCTAATTGTTTTTAATTGTCAATTAATAAATCTTTTATTGCTGTTATTTTATTGAATTTACTTCAAACGCAGTAATGCTCGTCATTTAGTGCCAAACGAATTCTTCGTTTTTCAACTTTTTAAAAAAGTGATATGGCCAATTCACGTGGACACTAAATAATTTTTTTTTTTTTTTTTTTTCAAATTTAATAATATCTTGTGTGAGAAATGTAGTATCCAATAAAAACACCAAAATTGTCAGTTACTTAAATTAGGTTAAAGCAGTTAGTTAAGAAATGTAACCTGTAAAGATGTACTTTTAGATTACAAAAACAAAGTTATGTACTTTTGATGGTACAAATCTGCCACCTCTGGAACTAGAAATTCAGCACAAACTCACAATAAATGCAGTTTATTGCTCATCTACCCAGCAATGCTGAATAAGCAATCCAAAGCCAACCTACATCCTGACTAGAGGAAGAGGCTGAGGATCTGTCTCCTCCAACAACCCTACTCAACCAACCAATATAAGACCAAATTAACTGATCCACTTTTTAGTTGACTTATAATACACTATGGGACCCCTAATCCGTCATCCTGAAATCCGACAGGACCCCAAAATTCGGCACTTAATCCGACCTTTTTTTTTCTTTTCTTTTTTTTTAAGAAATTTTTATTGATAAGAGAAAAAAAAAGTCAGTCATGTTCTCTTTTTATTTGGAATTTTTTTCTCATGAAGTAAGTAACTATATTCTATCTTTTAAAAATAAAAACATGAAGAAAAAAAAATAAATCTGTGTCAAACAAAACATCTGCATTTCTAATGAACAAAATAAACAAATTCAGGTTGGGAGAAACTGATCAATCAATCTTGACAGCTGTGCAAGTGCTTTACTGGTTTGTCCCCACATTTCTCTCTCCTGTTTGACCATAAATTAGCCACACCCTTTTGACATTGAAACTTCTTTCTCACATGGTGTACAAAATGAATTGCTTTTTTTTTATTTGATTTATTTATCTTTTTATTTGATTTATTTATCTTTTTATTAGTTATTAACTGTTACTTTTTTTTTTGTTCCTTGTTAACTTGTTTTTTTTTTAAATTTTTTTTTATCATTATTAGTTGTTTGCTTCTTTTTTGAAGTTATTCATTGTTAATTAGCATTAATTGTTACTTTTAATTAGCATAATTTGTTACTTTTTTTGTAGTTTCTTGTTAGCTTTTTTTTTTTTTTTTTTTTTTAAGGGAGGTGAGCATCTTTTGTTAGAACAAAATGTTATGTAAAAGAAAAAAACGAGAACCATGATCTCGCGCCAAAGAAGAAACGATTATTTCTTTTTCAAAAGATTTGGATTATTTCATCTTGAATTATTTCTTCGGATTATTTCTTCTTGATTATATCATATAGATTATTATTTTAATTAATGAAATTTATTGTTTTTATTAATGAAATTTCTAAAGATGGGACAGTTTTAGATTCACCCCATCATAATCTACAATTGAAAGTTAGCTAAATTTATTGGTTTTTCTGAAATTAACAGCATAATTGAATTATAGTAATATATGGGCGCCATATTGGCATTGAATTTCGGCAAATTCCGAAATACGTAATTTCGTCGGTCCCGTGAGTGCCGAATTTTGGGTCCCATACTGTATACTCAAAAATAGCTGTCGTCTCATATACAGAACCAGAAGGTGGAGTTGTACGAGTCTAACGCATGAGAGTTCAGCCGCTAAAGAACTGTGCTATCCTCCAATCATGCCTGTCTGAGTTTTAGTGTCATCCTTTCGACAGTAAAAGTACAGGTTTTCATTCGGATCATCATCTGTTAAACATCTTATTCTGAGGAACTTGGATATTCTAACTGAGGATAATCCACTTATCATTGATATAAATTGTTGGAAAGTTGTCCATCATGTGATATCGCAAGAATCAGCAACGAACCTGTTAACACGTCTCTTTTCAGGCAGAGTGTGATGGGGAGAAAATGCTCTATTGAAAAAGTATGTTTTTATCACAAACATGGTATTTCATAAAATGAATTTATAATTGTTCTTTAAACAAATTAAAATTTGTGACAACTTGGGCGTTTTTATTAAAAATTCATACATTTTGGGACAATACTTCTCACCGAAGATGATATTATTTGATTTTTTTTTAAAAAAAGAATATCTGTATTGATATTATTATATGTAAGCATATTTTTAGCAATTTTGGAATCCCACCTTATCAGCAAAAATAAATAAATTACAAACTTACGTAAGGGTACTTTACAAACAACAAACTTACATAAGCATGCATTACAAACAACAAATTACAAACATACATAAGAATGCATTACAAGCAACAAATTACAAACTTACATAAGCATGCATTACAAACAACAAATTACAAACTTACATAGGCATTAGTGGAAGATGTAGTCACAAGAAGGAAAATGTTTTCTATAAATGATTATTTTTTGCAGTATTCTGAGCTGTATCCGTCTATTTTTTTAGCTCATTTTCCCGTTCCATTGGCAATGTCCTTACATTCCTCTGTGTCCGCTTGGTTTATCTGATGTCCTGTGTGCACCTGTGCCATTTCTTGTTGGTAATATCATTACAGCTTATTGCAATAAATTTACTCATTGTAGGAGTCATTTTAATGACAAAAATCTGGTCTACCTTTGTAACTTTTATTGTTCTTGAATTGAACTTTTTACAAAAAACAAATGTTAAAACATACCTTTAACAGAATACATTATCATAAAAATAGACTTTTCTCTAAATATATTATTTAAGAAAGCTCTTCAGAAAGGTTTCATTTTAAGAATTGATAATTCTAGATAGATAAGTAGAATGAAATAGATTTTAAGATTGGATAGATAGATAAAGAATAGATATTTTTCATTCATCATTTTAAAACTCCTTAATAAGATGCATAAACTAAAACGTTCAGGTGAAATGTTCTTTCACCTACATTTAAATTTTAATAGTTCTGGTAAACCTAGAGTAAACTACATGAAATTTCAAATGTTGCAAAAAAATTTCTAAGTATAAAAATGCAAACAAATCATAACAGGATTAATAATAGTTGATCAAGATTTTTGCTTGAAATAATCATGAGTAAATTTTTTATTATTGAAATAAGATAACAAAATGGAAAAATAAGAACTATTTCTTGGTTTAATATTTCAGTTTGTAAGAGTTTTAAATCCAATAAAATCTTTTAATTTTAGTAATTTCTTCAACTTTGTAGTGAATTTTCTGCAATTTTAAAAATTTGGGTTGGCAGAGATGGGGTATGAATGAGTATTTAAAGTACACTACATGGATAGATTGCTTATCAATAGTGGCAAAATAAAATAAGTTTTATATCTTTGTCATTAAAAACTAAGTATAGAATTTTATTAATTTCTTAAAACATGACATCATCGTATTAGTTTATCTTATAGGATAATGTCATATTTTACATTTCATAAGAATTTAGTAAAATTATCTTTTTCTTATTATTCTTTGAATTAAAATTTGGTTTAAACTTGTTTTATGATAATAAAAATTATGTGGATACATTTTAGGTGTTGATTCTCGATACTTTGATTTGTTTGATCCTCCTCAAGATGTAACCTGCATTGATCTTGATACAAATTCTATTTTTACGTAAGTTAATATAAATTTTTGTAACTTAAAGTGATTTCTTATAAATGTTCTTATTCAACTTTTTTTTCATGTTTTTTTAATTATTTTATCTATATTTTTTATTGTTAATTTTTTGTTTTTTTAATCATAATTTATTTTATCTTTAATTAAAATGTTTCTCTTTATTTAACCCCTTAACGATTGGTTAATTTTAAAGAAAACTGTCATAAAAGTGCCTATTTTTTTTTTACTATTGCTATTCTGTGTTTTTTACTAATGCTATTTGATTAGTGCTGACATCTAGTTTAAAATAAACTAACTATTTACAATTACCTTAAAAATATCCTGGCACTGCCATCAGTTGTGTAAAATGAGAAATAAAATGTTTTCCGGTCAAAAGAAATAAATTAGTTTTATTCTTATTGGCGCGTTACTACTGAACACTCCAGCCCGGAAATATTACAGGAGCGAGAAATAGAGAGCGAAACCTCACCCCGTCATTTTCACGGAAATGAGAAGGAAGGGGTTAAAAGGGTGTGTAGTGCTTTTAAAAAGTGCTTAAAGGTGCTTATTTTCATTTTTAAAAAGTGCTTAATTTTCCCTTTTCGAAAATGAATTATTTTCTTCTTTACCATGTCGATTTTCGCCATGTATTATGCAAAAGCGTGGTTTTCACATTGTTCTATTCAACGTTTTCCCAACTCATTCAAACACAGTGCATTTCGGTGTACCGTCGTTCCGTTGTGTATGAAAGCACCAATAATTTTACATGTTTGATGAAATCCTTGCGAGTCCGCGCGTGCGCCTACTGAGCTGGGTTCGGAGAAATTCTAGCACTCTCGTGAGCAACTCTGCTGCATTTTGCAAGATATTCTCAGTTTCAGGCTTCATTTTCCACCCTCTGAAATCGAACTGAAAAAATCTCTATTTTTTTATGGCGTCTAATGTAATCAAGAATAAGAGTTCTTTTCCAGAAAGTAGTTATTTTATCATGATCATATAAAGTCTTTGAAAATTATTTTGCATTTTATTAAAGTATATAGTGATTAAAAATATTTTTAATTGCTTAAAAAGTACTTAAAAGGTGCTTATTTTTGTTGAAAGATTTGGCTACGAACCCTGTTTAATGATTTTTTTATATAAATTATTTTGTTTCATTTTAAACTTATTTATATTCCTATTAACCTCATTTTTTTCTAGAAAAAAGGAAAAAACTGTTTGATTTTATAATAATTATATCTTTATTCAATATGTAACAAAATCTCCTTAATTTCAGTTCTGAAGAAAAGAAAAGCCTTACCACAAAGCTCCTTCCTAAAGTAAATAACAATTGACTACTCCTCTTTAATAAATTTATCTGAAAAGTAATTTGAACTTTTCTCTTTAAATACACAACGCCCAACCAGGGCCAAGCACCTAAACTCTCTTTATATGATTATAACATAGGTGAAAACTTTTCCCTCTGTTTACAAGCTCTGATTGATTTTTTTCCCACCATTCAAAAACTTTTAATAAAATTTACATCTCAATTTTAACAAAATTTTGAAGACTTTTAAAAAACATTTTGTACAAAAATTTCAGTAAAAATTATCATTCTCTACCCTTTGTGTATGTGTTGTTAACTTTTATATAAAATATTTTTTGACCAAATTCTCTATTTTTCAATTTTAATTGTACAGTTACTGTCACTATTTTCCATTGTTTTTTTTTCCCCTCATGTGCAAAACTATAAGACTAAGAAATTTAATATGTGCTAGATAGTTTATGTAGGTAATATTTTAGGTTAGCCAATATGATACAAAATCTTCTTTTCCCTGGTAAACATAGCCATACTCTAAGAATATGGGGAGATAAGCCCTTATTTGGGCGAATAACTTTTTTTCGAATGATCGGATCTTCGCATTTTAGGACTCAATCTTAATGGTTTGAAGGGGTGACCTAAATTATGCTAATTAAATAATGCAGGTGGTGTTTTAAGTTACGAAATCAAACACAAAAACATTTCTCTGAATAAACACCCCTTTCTGTCAACAAATTCAGATTTCTGATCCCCTAGATATGGTCTCCATAATTTGTTCAGGAGAGCAATCCAAAGTTTTGACCCCTTAATGTTAATTTTACTTTTTGCATATTTCGCAGTATCTCGAGAACTTCTTAACAAATTTAAACATTTTTGCACACAGTCATGAAATTCATTTATCCAAGGATAATTCCATACAAAAATTAATTTCACTAAATATTTATTATTTTATTTAATAATAGTTGAAAAAATTTTTGAATTGTAAGGTATACAATTTTTTTATTATACAATTTTTTAAATAATGTTTTTGGTATGCAATTGTAGTTATTTTTTTCCTTCCAGAAACCTGCCAGAGATCTGCGTAACACTTTAATGTCTCTATACGGAAAGCTAGGGTCTATCAAAAGTAGTGCTTCTCAGTCGCTGTTGTTATCCAATAATTCTGCCTTAATAGACTATGACTTTAAAACAAAAAAGATTGAGGTAAAGTTGCTATTTATAATCAATGAAAGATGTACTTAAAAGATGTTTGTGTTCATCTAACATTTTTGTTTTATTTCAGCGCCAACTTGAATTGGAAATACAAGAAGCGTTCTTACGTTTTATGGCTTCTATTTTGAAAGGATATCGCTCATATTTATTGCCAATCACTAGTGCACCAACAATTGGGACAACTGATCCCAATTCCTTATTTGACTTATCTGGTATGATTTATTCATTTTCATTATTGTCTGTTGAATAATTTGGGTTTAGCAGTAAATGACCATATTTCTTGGTTTCTGAACAGTTTTCCACAGATTTACATATGTTTTTTTTTTTCAGTTTTAATGTATATGGTTTTGAAGTGTTCAGCTTTTTCTAAAAATTATCTTTGCTTTAAAGCTGCTCGTTCCATATAGTTTAACTCTAATGTATATGGGGAATGTGTGCAGGAGAAATCAGCATCTAACAGGGAGTTCGATGCCTCAAAAATTTGAAGGGTTGATTTTTTTCAAAGAGGGATGTGGTTTTCTAATAATTGCCCTTCTGTTAATGGCCTGAATTCTTACTTTTAGCTTGTCATTTTTATCTTACTTTTCTTTCTGCAAACAGCAACCACAGTGTAAAAGTGAGTACTGTGAAAATTTATGCAAAAGGAATGTCTTCATTTTTTATTTTTTTCACAGTCCGTTGTGTTTTTATTCTGTGCATCAGTGAGGGAGTAAAGGAACTTTTGCTAAATTGTTGTATTTGAATTTGGGTCCCTATATTTTTTCTATAAATTTACAAGTAAAAATTTTACGCACTTAAAGAAAATAACAGCAAAAGTTAATGTAATAAAAAAATCAATTTATGTATTTGAGGGAAAATAACTTAAATAATATATTAAATTAACTTTAATATTTATTATTTATTTTTTTCATAGTCTACTGTGTTTTTATTCTGCGGATCAGTGAGAGAAGGGAGAAAAGAGGGTCTTTTACTTAATTGTTATATTAGAAACTGGGTCCCCATATGTAATTTAAGCTACTTATCTTAAATCTGATGGCTTCTGTCTTTCAGGTTTTTTAAGAAGTCGGGACAAAGCTTATGGCAGATTTTTTTCCATGGTAATGAAGACTCAAATGTTCATTCGATTTATTGAGGAACGTTCTTTTGTTTCTGACAAGGATGCAAGCTTAGCGTTCTTTGACGAATGTACAGAGAAAATAGACTCCTTTGGTTATGACATGAAGTTTTTAGAAATTGACGAATCTCAGGTGAGCGATAGGACTGTGTTTGTCGCACCTCCTGAGCCTATTGGCCTACCCCCTGGCCTAGAGTACAGGTACAAACAATTTGGTACTCTGAAACCTCAGTTGTTTCATAAGAATCCAGTGAAATCTGTCCTAAAGCTAATTGCTCAAGCTAGTCCAATGCCAAATAGTCCAATGGCACGGCGAAGCAAACAGGAAATCAGAAGTGCTCAAAGAGTAAGATTATTCTTTTATTATGTCTTAATGAAATATTACATTTAAATAAAAATAATATAGCTCAATTTTTTTTCTTCATATTTTTCCTACTATTAGTTCACACTCTCCCTATATATCTAGTTCAAATGTCCAATCCTTAATAAAATACATTTCATTCATCCACTCAAGTTCAAATACATTTTTTTAAACTTGAAGTTGATGACACTTGATGTTAATACAGTTTTTTCAGATATTAATTCATGAATTAAATTTAATTAATTAATTTTACTTTAATATGGGAGAAAATTTTTTTATTAAAGTAACTAAAATAACATTTTTCATTGTTGACCTAAGTAGGAATTGACTTTAAAAACATGTTTTATATTACTTATTATTGTACAAATAGCAAAAGAATCAAGAAGTTTATCACAATATTTGAAAATGGTTAACTGAGGGATCGTCCATAAATAATATTGTTAAAAAAATAATAATTAATGTTGGTTTGCATAAGTCCCTGAAGTTAAAAGGAACAATTTTTCGGTCTTGTTAAAATATTTAAAACAAAATATCGTTTTTGTATCGCCTAGAATAAGACCCTGCATTGAGGGTTGAACATACAAGAAGAGATGTGTGTGAGAGGGCTACGGGCAAGAAGAAGAAATCATGTCCTTCCTTCATTAATATATTTGTTCTTTCATTAATATATTCTTCCTTTTGCTTAGAATGGTACCCCATGAGGTAAGTGGAGCATTCTAAAAGTAAAGAATAATATTGGTCGAGGGGGGTAGTTTTAAGGTACCTAAGTGGAAGACCCACACTGACCTTCAAAATTGACAGAGTTTCAGAAATTCAGTTCTACTGGTAGTGCTTATGCTTATTGAAATGAATTAAAACCCTAAGAAAAGAAGTAACCGAAAAAATTTTTGAACTCAAATCAATAAGGAAAACTAAGCAGATTGTTGCATGAAGCTCTTTTTATGCAGATTTGTTAGAGAAAAAAGTCTTGCATTTCAGTAATCAACACTCTTGACTCCATCGTAAATCCGTGTTACAATCTTTTTTTCTCTTTCTTTTGCATTTAATTTAGTTAATTTTCTCATGGTTTTTAAAATTCCGATATTATTATGATGCACAACATTAGAATCACCCATTTGAATAATTACTTTTTGACTCGCTCGATTTACGCAAAATTCGTGTGGCGTTTCGATAGGGCCTTTTTGGCAGTTATTGCTGTTGATTGATTTTTGAAATTATTTTTTAAAATTCCGATAATATTGTACGGGAAATTCAAATCTCAAACATGAGTATTCACTATTTGACACATTAATTCTATCATTTTCTCAATAAATTTTTCCATAGATATCATTATTGATTTCTGTATACATTTTTTAAAATCTCGATATTTTTAATACAATATTATTTATTGCAACACATGAATCTCGAAAGATGAATTTAATTAACCCCTTTTTGATGCATCCAATTCGTGTGTACAACTTAATTATTTTAAATACAGTAGGGAACCGATTATCCGGAACGATCGGGACCATCGCTATTCCGGATAACTGATTTTTCCGGTTTTCTGAATCGCTACAAAAAGCCGTTTTTTTAATGTTAAACCCAACTAAAAAAAAAATTTTTTTTTGGAAATAATCTTAAAAAGAAGAAAAAATGATGGAGTAATACACTAATGATTATTTCCAAAATTATGGTAAGGTAAACATCTTTCAAAAAAGAACGAAAAATCCTAAAATCTTATGAGGAAAAAATATTTTTTTTTTTAAAATGGCGGGAAAATTTATCGAATTTCGTTCCGGTTTTTTGGTTTTCCGGTTTTCTGATTTCCGGATAACGGGTTCTGTACTGTATATAAATAAAAGAAGGTCCAACAATGCTTCAAAAGCACGGTTTTTTTCAACTAATAATTTAAAAAATATTTTACTTAAGTTAACATTTCTTCAGTTTTTTTTTTTTTTTTAATTTTGAATGCATGTTTGTAAAATATTTTGCTAGTTTTATTATTATTTTTAAACCAATAAATCTTAAGTCATTTTTAATTTTGAAAAAAAATTAAAATAAAGCTTTGGTTTGATTTTACTTAAGACATTTTGTTTTGTAATAGATTTATTCCTTTTTGATTAATTTAAAGATTTATGATAGATAATTTTTGAATAAATGCTAAATCGCGATACATCGCTATATCGCGATGTCTAACAGACGATGTATCACAATATAAAATTTCTTGCATCTCCCAGTCCTAGTAGGCAGTATGTATTATTTTAAAACTTATTATACACTAACTCTGTTTCATTTAGTATTTGAAATGTATTGTATTTTTGTACATTGATCATGTTGTTACTCATTAGGGTTCAAACTTTTTAATATTTACNTGGTTGCCAAAATGTCATTCCGTCACACAAGTAAAAAGTTCATAAAATTAAAAATAAAAAAAATACAAAATTCTTTTTTTCTAGTTTATGAATCACATTATACCAATAATAATGATATGCATGAGAAAAAATCATGTTTATTTGAAATTAGATGCATAGAAACTTCAATTAATTGTCATCATGCAAGTCAAAATGTCATTCCGTCACATATGGAATTGCCCATCTATACATATTGACAATCTCTGCTTTCCATATATAATTGTTGAATCCTTGTCAGAAGTGAAGAAAAATTTGCATTTTGACACAATCAAATTAATATTCAAATTGTTAATTGCAAATGTTTAAATTATTTAAACTAGTAAAAAATTTTTTATTGCAATTAGCTAATCACTGTCAGGTAAAGCTATATTAAAAATATATAACCTTTTTGATTATTTAAGGAAAATCAGAGAAAGTGAATCAAAAACTGCCTTTTTATTCATATTCTATTTTGAAAAGAATTATTTCACTGTTTAAATAATAATTACACACTGGCAAATATTTTTGTGTATAGGTTTAATTTTGATATCTATTTCAAATATTTACTTTGATAAGGTTATTCTCAACTTGTTAAATGTGTATAAGTATCTCTTTTTTTTTTCGAGACTTGGTATATTAATAAATTTGTTTAATAATTTTAAAATTATTTTTTAAATAAATACCTTTTTTTAAAAAAAAAAATGCACCTTTAAATGTTTATTTCCTCATAATTTTTTTTGGTGTACATTTTTTTTGAAAAAAAATTATGCACAGAGATTGTCTTTTAGCAAGCCTTTAATTATTTTTATAAACTACAAATTTTGATAATGAGAGAAAATTATTTTTTGAAATCTGCACATTAAATAGTACAAGAGGGTAATTTAAAAATTGTTGAGGATCAGATTCAGTTACTACATTTTGATAAATTTTTATGTTTGCTAAGTGCCCTTTTGTTGCCCTTTCAAAACTCAAAGTGCCCTTTTTTATTTGTAGGGAGAATTCTGATGTATCCCATCAAAAAGAAAAAGCATATAATATTGCTAATTTTTGTGCAACATATAAAGTGATAAATATATTTGAACAATGTATTTCTTTTGTGTTTCTATAGGTGCCTGGTGAATTATTGCTTTAGTTTATGGTTTATTCATTTGCCTTCATTTGTAAGAAACTCACCATCCAAAAGCAGTGCACTTAGGCTTTCATTTGATGTTCTGGCTCAAATTCAAAAATATAAAATTTGCCAACCAGATGAGGTATTTTCATTGCTTTTAAAATTCTAAATAAATTATTCCAATTTATCATTATTATTTATTTGATTTCATTTTATTTTCTCACTTTTTCTCCCATATTTAATTATGTTGTTTTTCAAATATACCGTTGTATGTGTGCACTCATTACTGATAACAATTTGAAATAAAGGAAAAACAGCAAAAAAATTTAAACCATCAAATAAATTTTTAAAATTTTTTTTATTTTATTTGTATATGATATGCATTTTAAGGAAATGCTATGTTGTACATTTTGTCACTTGTTTGGAACCCTGAGGAGCAATTTAAATCAGTCAAGTAGTACTTCATAAATGATCTTGGATACAGTCTCGTTTTAACGAATTGATATTACGAATTTCAACATTAACCAAAATTATTTTGTTACATTGGAATTTTTCGCATGAAAAGATTACAAATATTACATTAAATTACAGATTTGATCTATTTGAATTCTACATGTAAAAAATATCAAGTCAATGTTTTGAAAGCTCACAAAAACTAACTATGGCTTTCATACTATAATATACAGTCGAATCTCGTTTTATCGAATTCCTAGGGACCGAAGCAGTCGCTACGCAATAACAATTATTCGTTATACCGATATTAAGAATTTAAACATTAACCAAAATTATTTTGTTACATTCGAATTTTTCGCATAAAAAATAATAAATATTGCATTTAATTACAATTTTGATCTATTTGTACTCTACATGCAGAAAATATCAAATCAATATTTTAAAAGCTCACAAAAACAATTAAATTACAAGGGACAAGGGATTTATTATTCCCTATTTATCAGAAATTACGTAATCCATAAAAAAAAAAAAAAAAATTCTGTGCTAATTATTTAGAACCAGTAGAAATTACAAACTTCTTCAAATTATGCACATTATCAAACAAAGTATCCGAAAAGATTTTTGTGTTGCTAAATATTTCTTTAAGGCTTCCAAATTGGCCAAGACCTGTAAAGCTGTAGGTACAGAAACGTTTTCTTCAGAACATACTTCGTCATCACTGCTGTCAGGAAGCTATTTTTCTTTGTTTTCTTAAATGATAAGAACAATATCATGGTCTGTCAATGCTTCACATTTTCCATCATCATCGTCTGCAGTAACATGAATGGGTTGGGATTTAGTCTTTACAGGGTGGTCCCTACCAAGTGACTCGTTTTTTTTTGGACATATCCCTTAAATATCTGAAAGTTGTTTTTTTTTTTTTTTTTTTTTTTTTTTTTTTTGAAGATGCAAAAATATTTGAATTCTGAGATCAATGTGTACTTTTGAGGAATGGAAAAGTGTTTTGATCATGAGAGAAAATGAGAATTCTTGCTTATTTACACCTTCATTGAATCGGATTACCAATTTCGTGAAATCAGTATTTTAAATCCATTGTTTCTATGGAGATTCAGAAAATATTCATTACATTGAAATTTTCGTTATTTCAGATTTCACTAAAACAGGATTTGACTGTACAGACATTGCCCCAAACCCAATTAACACCAGAACACATTTTCAACTGTCAAGCCATTCTGGCTGCACTTTTTGAACTCTGCACACTGTCGAAGGACATCTTTCACCGAACTCGCAAAATTCATTCTTGAAACTTTTTGAAATATTTAGCACTGTCATAGACAAGACAACAACAAAATCGAGCAAAAAAGTTTATTGAAATATAAAATGATTCAATGATAAAAACTGCACTGAGAAAGAATTATTTTAATGCTATTTCTCTTTATTTATCTCAGAGAAAATGACTACTTTTTTACATTTGGACTGACAAAACTGTGATACTTTTCCCATATATACCTGACATATTATAAAGTCATTATATATAAAATCATTATAATATTTTTATATATTCAATTTGCAATTACTGCAAATTTGATAACTTTTGTTTTTGTAACAGGTTTGCTATAGAGTGTTGATGCTGTTATGTGGATTATATAGTCAGCCAACCTTGGCTGTGAAAATTTTATTCGAAATGAAGCATTATGGTGTTCAACCCAATGCAATAACTTATGGTTATTATAACAAAGTATGATTTTGATTTTTGTTAAAATGATGCCTGTTTTTGTTTTTTTTGTTAAATTCCTGTTTTTATCTTTGACATTCAGTCCACTGATAAAATAAGTTTGCCTTGTTAAATTCGAAATTAGTTTGCCATAATAACACTGTAATAAAAATATCAGAATTTAAAATCTGCATGACTCAAAAATGATTTTAAAAAAATTGTATGGAATTTTAAGAAAGTTGGCGGAAATGGACCTTTTTAATTATATCTATGGCACGTAATCATAATCTAAGAGAATGGGCAGTGTTTTCTATAATTAAAAGAGAAAAAAAGAATTTTTCAGTCAAATTTGAAGGACAAAAAGAGTAAGACTGTTCTGTAACTATTCAAAGTAAATATTCTCAAAGAAAAAGTTGAAATTTTCACATTTGAGGAAGCAAAAAGTCATTAATAAACAGACTAATTTTAGAAAAACAATTACAATATAAAAACAAATTTAAATGAAACTGAATGTTCTGTGTCTGCTAACCCTTAGTAAAGATAAAACCGTAGAAAAATTTTAAACTGTATTTTTTTTTCAGTTGTGCAAACAAAATGTAAAACCTTAAATTTGAAGTAACACATAATTTATGTGAATAATTATGTAGATTTTTTTTCCTTTTAGAAAAAAAATTTTTTAGCTAGTATTTCTTTGTTTTTTACATATTTTTATTGTGAGAAAGGCTGAAGAAAAAATGAAAATACAAAACTGTAAGATATTATTCTAAATCTATTTTTGGACCTATTTTTCTATTTATATTTTGGAATATTTTTTTACTGTTAAATTGCCCCGTGCAGAATGTCAAATTGAAAATAACAATTATTCAAAACTTGAAGGAAAAGAATTTAACACTGCATTATTCCATAGTTTTTTTTTTTNTTTTTTTTTTTTTTTTTTTTTTTTTTTTTGATGTAAAGTGCTGCATCAAAGCATATCACCAAATTTTCACATAAAAAAAAAAACAGCAGTATATCTAATTAATGGTCCATTGGTATGTATATATTTTGCTAATCTTATGAATGTAAAATGTATTCAATAATATTGACATAAATTTAATAATTTCTGTAAAAAGTAGTTAAAAGCAAAAAGCCAAAAAAAATCAGAGGTCCTGAAAATTTGTTTTGAGGTCATTAATTGTTTTTCCTGGGACCTGGTAGACACCTTGTAAGAAATGCTGCTACTGTTTCAGCAAAGATATTATTTTTGCTTAAGCAAGTGCCTAGCATGTCAGGGGTCTGTTTAGGGTAAATTTACTACCATTTAGTGGTACCTTCACAAATTCAACTTTAGGAAAAACGGTAGTTTCACAAAACACTTTTAAAAAAACAAGTTCTCATGCAAACCCCGTTCTCGTTGCAATCTATGGAAAAAAGCTTTTCTGCCAGCTGTCTTTTACGAAAAGGTATGACGTGTTTGGTCAGATAATGCAATGTGCTAAGCCCAACTGGTCACTTACGTCATGCCAAAGCGTTTTTTTTTTTTCGCGGAGTTTTTTAAAATGAAACGATGAGTCCTCTATAAGCTTTACAGGAAGTCGAAATTCGAACATTATTCTAAACATTCGAACATTATCTTAAAAACTATTGTAAATTTATTCTAGCAGACCTTTATTTTTTACGAAACATTTTTTTCTCTGTGAAACTTTTTTTTGTATGACCTAGTTGAAAATGTTCTCATAATGAAAATTAACTTTTAGTGCTAGTAGTGTTAAATGCATGTTTTTATTAAACTCAAGTTGAAATATAGCTATGGACAGTAATTTGTGTGGAATTTTAAATATGGGTACAATTTTATGCCCAAGATTATGTCTAAATTTTCACAAAATAAGTACCTTTCGAAAAACTTTGACAGACCCCTGCATGCAATGTGTAGATTTTTAAGGAAATTTGCGTATTACCTAGATAATTTGTGAAAGGAAACAATTATTTTTTTTGTCATTTTAATGGATCACCCTAGTTAATTTGCACTTTAACTAGATAATCTGTAGAATAAATTATTTCTACTCTTTAGTGAAAAGATATTTAAAAAAAAAATCCAGGCTGTTCTGGAAAGCAAATGGCCTGCTGTAGACACAAGCAGCACTCTGATGTGCAATCCTAGTTAATTTGCACTTTAGCTAGATGATCTGTAGAATAAATTATTTCTACTCTTTTGCGATAACATATTTTTAAAATGAAATAAATAATTCCAGGCTGTTCTAGAAAGCAAATGGCCTGCTGCAGACGCAAGCAGTACCCTGATGTGGAATCGCCTTCGTAATGTCATCTTGAGTGTGGCCCAATTCAGGCAGGGCTTGAAGAACAAGGCAAGGCGGTCTCTTTCATTGTGTTCTGAAACTGAATTGGACTGCCTAAGCAGAGCGAGTACGGAGAGCAGCAATCCGGACGATGTGTCCATTGTGAGGATAAGCAACCCAGCTGAATTTTTACCCGATTTAATCAAACTCAGGGATGATCAGAACAATTCAGGTTTGTTTTGATGTCAGATTTATTCAAATCTTTTATGGAGTAAAAATAGTAGATAATAGGATATCTGCTCACCTGGAAAGTTATGAATTTCGGTATTGAACAAAATTGGTCCTGGAATGTCATGATTTTAACTATTTTGTTGTTTTTATTTAGAAAATCAATTTTTTTAGAAGTCATAGATTTAGATCGCTGTAAGTCTAATTTTTAAAATGTAATCCCCCCAATTTCATGGTGTTTTGAATATTTGAATTTGTAACAAGATCCCCACTAACAGTCGTCATATTTTATTAAAATATAAATTGTTTTTATCGTGTTCTTTAAAAACTATGATATTCTTTCAAAAAATGAAGGAAAAAACACAATTTCTAGAGCAAATTATCTTTTAAACTTCTGTGATTTCAGAATTATTTTTATTTTTATTTTACCAATTTAAAATTCTAGCTGAAGCAAGCCAGTTACTGTCGAATTATTTTTAATTCCGAAATGAGAACAGAAAAATCAGGAGTATTTCTTTCCTTTCCGATGAACAAGAAAAGTATCTTTAGACTATAATTCAGCATGGGAAGAAAAAAAAATTTTCTTGTGTATTTTTTTCCCCAACTATTTTATTGCTTCAACTCTTTCTTTACTCTTTTTTTTTTAAATTTAAGATCTATAAATAGGAAGAAGCGGAGTAGAACAGTTTTGGTTTTACCTATCATTTCAATTAATGTTATTATAATGCTTTTTTAAATTTATTGTTGTGTTATTGTCAGATTAAATAGTAACTTCGTTAAGTCATAAAGAATTCTTGGAATTAGTCATAGAAAGTCATGAATTTGAAAATCTAAAATGTAGCAGATACCCTGTAGATATTAGAAAATAGAATAGGAGTGCCCAACCTGCAGACCGGAAGATGAGGCTACATGCGGTCTTTAATTCGCCAAAATGCATCTTTTATTTGGTAAACATAAATAAATGTATGTAACTATGTAAGAAACTTTGATGAAAGGCCATTCTTTTTACATTATTCAAAATTTAATGATTTTTGATATTTGTCAAAAGCTATGCCAAAGGTTGTTTTTTTTTTTTTTTTTTTTTTTATTNTTTTTTTTTTTGTTGTCATGACGGTTAAAACCGTCAATTGTCAAAAACTTGGCAACCCTGCCTAATTATGATCTTTTTTTTTTAAGTGCTTAAAAATATTTCTGAGTGCTTAAAAGGTGCTTCATTTTTGCTGAAAAAAATGGCAGCGCACCCTGGATGAATCGATATATCACAAATTATCGATTTAACGCATACATCACCATGCCGATATAGTGGCTTTCGTTTCTTGTGAGCTTCAGAAATATGACTTAATAGCTTTGTATATAATTATATTATTTTTATGTAAATTTGGTCTTAGTATAAAATTTTCATACAAATGAAAATAAAATGATGTAAAAAAGCACAAATAGTGTCAAATGAAAAGTTCATGCATTCAAATTCTAAAATCTTGGAAAACCATAAATTATTTATTACTATATTCCAATTTTATGTTCAACGAAGTTTTTAAAAAAATATTGGCTAGAAATCATCTAAAAATGTCAGTTGTCTAGTTTTTCTATAAACTATAGACTGGTTTTTCTCATAAACACGAAAAATTAATGAAAAAGTATAAGTTTTTATTTCATTCATAAGCTTTTTTCATTCTGTTGGTTGCTTATGGAGATACACTAGCCTTTGCTGTCTTGTCAATCATGCAATTAATTTATGGTTATGTTAAATTACACTATTTTCTATGCTGATGTAGTTTGACATTTTCTTTTTTTTTTATTCCACTTATGTTATAAATCTCTCAACCGCCTCAATTTATGACCCAATTTTTTCGGAAATTTGTCTGTCTTCAATATTTTTAGGGTCAGAAATTAAAATATGTAAAAAAAAAATATGTATGTTTTCAAAGAAAGTAAGTTTTTGTATTTGATTTCAATTAGCACATGAAAATCCGATCATTAGAACAAGAGTTATTCAGTGTGATATCTTCTTTTTTTTCTTTCTTTTTTTTTTTTTCTTTTTTTGTCTGCACTGTTTTGTCTACAAAATCTCCCAATTTTTTGGTGAAATCTCCCCATTTTTGAGCTTCAATCTTACTAATTCCTACTTTCTGATGGTGACAGATATCATTATATAAAACATCTGTTATTAAATATTAAAAAATTATTTCATTTAATATTTAAATGTCATGTTCAGCATAAAAGAAGGTATATTTGAATGCAAAGTTCATTCTTTTTGTAGATGAATCATCTGATAGGGGTTACAGTTCCATGAACCATGTTGATGGAATCAAATCTTTATCACTACAAGAGCCTGCTGATAACTGTAAACTTGAAAAAGAAGAAAAAGCCTGTTGTCAAGAATTTAAACAAGGTACTTTATAACATGTTTATTTGCTTGAAACAAGGTTTATCCAGGCTGTAACTATTTGTGTTTTTCCCACTATACCAAGTGTGTATCGTCTGAATATTTTATATCTTTAATGATGTTTAAACTGGCAACAAAGAGAACTTCACAGGAAAATGTTCTGAAGAAGGCTAAGGCCCACTCTAGTCTGTTGCGCCAATGATGATAAATGCTGTTGAAATCTGGTGAATTGTTGGTCAATTTATTATTTTCTGAGCTAAGGAGTGGGTAGTTTGAATGTTAATTGCTGACTTTCGATTTTTTTTTTTTTTCAAGGGCCTGAGTGTAACAAAATTTGCACCAAATCCAGGAAAAGTATTAATGCTATGCAAATATTTTTCTAAATAAAGACTTAGATACTTTGTTTCACCTGTGAGATCTAAATTTTAACTATCAGAGCCTTAGAAATGTTTTAAAAACCAGACTGCTGGAAAATTATTTAAAGATTAATATATTTTGCAGTAAAGTTAAAAATTTTGCTAATTAAACTGAAATTTCTATTGTCAGCATATGTCTTTGCAAGATAATTTTTTCAATATATTTTCTTACCCACTTTATTGATAATCCTCTTTTTGAAAGTTAAAAATTTTTTACATGAGTTATTGTTGTGTTGTGTTAAATTAGATACTTTTTTATCCCTTAAAACAGCATTTAATTAAAATCATTTGTTAATAAATTTACTATATGGAAAATAGTTATCTTAAATTTCAAGTTGTTTAATTCTTTTTCTTGGTTGTTTAACTCATATTTTTCTCATATTTTGCATTTTTACCTCTTATTCCAAAGTTTTTGTAAAATTTTGAGAAATAAATAAGAGAATTCATACAAAATGTTTGTAAAATTTTTTAAAAAAAAATATATATAGCAAAGTTTTAATGTATAAATTTAGTTGTGTTTCTGTAAAACAACCTTAAAGTTAGCAGTTTTAAATTGAGCTGCATTGAATTAGCACACTCTCTTAAGCTGTTTATTTCACTCTTTTAGAGAATAAGCACTAGTGTAAGAGGAAATTTTTAATTTAAACAGTACATAGAGATAGTACAGTTATCAGAGAATTGGCAAGAAAATTACTCTTACAATTTTCAATTTGCAAAATAATGAATAATATTAATTAATTTGCATTTTCAGCCCCCAAGTGTTCTGCAGCTAGGAAATTGAAATTTAAAGAAATAGATTTTACTGCTTCAGATAACTTCAGATGCCGTGTCGGTAGCATTGTGAAAAGTTCAGCATCCAGTATTGGTAGTCTTTCTCAATTCCAAGATTGTTCAGGTTAGTGCAAAATTACTGTAAAAACAATTTACGGGTTTTGTAAAAAAAATTCAAGTTTTAATTATGCCTTTTTTTTCCTTCACTTTTATTGCAAATTCTTACCTTAACAATTTTATCTTTGTTTAAAAAAAGAAACAATTACATGTGATTGTATATTAAGGCACAAATATAAGGTTGATTCACTAAAATTTATTCAAATTACGATGAGATAATTATCAGTGGTCCCCCGAACTGGCAAGTATGGAATGCTTAGCTGCCAACTCTACTGAATTTTGCTAGTTTCTCCTGGTTAAATAAAAATTCTCCTGGTTTTTGTGCATTTCAGAAAATTTCCTAAAAAAATCCCTATTGAGATAGAGTTTTTGGAGAAATTATTGCTTGCTTGAATATTTAAATAAGTGTTACTAATACACAATAAAGCGAGCCTCATTTATAAAAATCAGTTCAAAACTTTTTTTTTGCTCTAAAATACTAAGTTTATATTTAATCAGAACTCCCTTTTTAAATTAAAGAATCTTTTTTTTTAACTATCTTTGATGAATTAAATGCCTATAACTGTTCAAAATTATGAGTTAACATAATACATAACAGTTCAAGTTCATTTAAGTCAATCATAACTGGAAAATATTGTAGTTCTTCTATTTTGATGACAATAAAAATCCCTAAAATTCCCTATGTATAAAATATTTAGTACATGATGCAACAATTATCATGAAATTTATATCATTTTGTAAAATCAACTGGATTTTTTCCTATCCAGCTTGGCAGCTATGGGAATTGTATGTAAAGAGATTATATGCTGTTTTGATTTTTCATTTTCCTGTTTTAACCTATGTTATGGATGGTGTTTTCAATATAAATGTAAACAGCAACAATCTCGGCCTCTTGACCTGCTCTACTTCTGGTTAGAAAGTATACAGCTACTTATTCTGCGAGGCAATATTTTAAAGTAGATAATTTTGTTTTTAATAAAAGAAATAAATTATGTAATTTCTGAGCTCAAATCTGCTTTACTTCATAAGATATTATTGATATTAGTATTCATAAGATATGTATAAATTTGTTTTAGTTATTTAGAGATGTCTTGTAAAAAAATGGTGACATCGTTGCTAGATTTAGAAAGAACTCGCTTTTTTGCCAGTTCTGATTTGGCCTTTTTTTTTACTTGTTTATTACTGTTTGTTCTTGGTGCTCTATCATACGATAGTGGTAGCATATTGTTCGAGCAGCGAGATTATGTTCATTTTACAAATTATCATTTAGGTTTAAATTTTAAAGTTGGTATACAATTAGCAAAGTAAGAAGTGTTTTATAACGATTCTTTTTTCAAATGGCAATTCTTATGTCTGGTAATGGCAGGTCTTCAAATGGCGATTCTTCTTTTAAACACAAATAATAAATCAGATAACAAATACACATATGCAAGAAATACTACTCAAGAGAATCTCAAAACACAATGATCACGTTGGGAGCCAAATGGCTTCAGAACACACCATGAACAATAACACGGAAGTATAGGTACTAAAGAGCTTGCAATGCCTCATAGAAAACACCTTCCATTGTCACAATGTAGCATATTTCATCATAATTATGATCATAACACATTCTTAGCATTGTAACTTTATATTTAAATTCACTGTATCTAATTGAATTAACAAATTAGCCACTCGTCCATGGACCAGTGACTAAATTTTTTTAAAGTTTTTATCTTGCTTTATTTACAGAGTTTATGCAAGCTAGCCTAAAAGATAATCTCATCTTTATTTAGAAGGTTTAATCTACATAAAAAAAACCTTTTAATCCCATAGAATTTTTATCCCTTATAAAATTAAATAGAAAATTTTATTTTTGTATTACTTATTGTCTTAAATATCTAAATAACTAATTTCTACCTTGTTTTATTTATAGAATTTATGCAAGTTAGCTTAATTTTAAAACACAGTCTCATCTTTACTATAAGGCTTCTTCTTCATAAAAAAATCTTTTAAAATCATGAAATTTTTATCCCTTATAACAGTGTTTCCCAAGGTGTGGTGCGTGTACCCTCAGGGGTACAGGAACAATTTAGTGGGGGTACACGTTCTTATGCTAAATATCTTGCAACAAAATAATTTCAAAGCATTTTATTTAAAAACAAAGCTAGCCATGTAAATTTACAATTTTTCTATTGGCTATTTTTTGCAGAGTTAATAAAAAATGAACATATTTTTAAAAAAATACTCATTTTTTTATTAGTGGTACACAGCGTTACGAAAAATTTAGAAGGGGTACACAAAAGTCATAAGTTTGGGAAACACTGCCTTATAAAATTAAATAGCAAATTTTATTTTTGTATTACTTATTGTCTTAATTATCTTATAACATTTCAGTTGACAGCAGTGCTGGAATACTTATGACTAGTCGCACCTCTCTGACAGAAGACATGAAATTCTGTGAACTGGACACGCCTGTTCGCAGACGACACAAGAGTGCTGGAGAATGCAACTGCTCTTCTCTAAATTACCATCTACGTTCCCCCAATAAACCGATATCTGATACTCCTGACGAAAAGACTAGTAAAGCTCCTTTCTTAAGATCTCACAGCTTCGGTAGTGACGCTCAAATCATAAGGAAGATCCGAGCGGGCCGTGACTCTTACGATTCCATCTCAAAGTGGATTGATTCTCCTCTCAAGATGACTGTTTTTGATAAGAAAAGGGAAGAGAAAGATAGAATTTCCAAAAATTGTGTCCTAACCAGGTGCGACGAGGAACCCGAAGCGGAGCAACAGGAGATGTCTCCGGTAAAACACAAGTCCTCTGGCGTGCTCATCGAGAAACAGAGGAAGATATCTGTTGAGTCTAAGAAAAGTACTGTTTCTAACATGTCGTCCGAGGAAGGTTCTCTATCGAGTACCGCAGAGGATAAAAACTTCTCCGAAGAAGCAGAGTTAAATAATTCTCAAGATTTTTTATCTTCAACTTTCAGTCCCTTGAAGGAAGCATGGCTTAATTGGGACATTTCAAGCAGTGCTAAAGGTGTTGCATCCAATATTACGACTACTTTTGGCAATGTCTACAGAGAGTCTTTTCGTCGGAAAACTGGCAGCAAGGTGTCCCGCAGCTCAACTTTCCATAGTGGTGCTAGAAATTCAGTTCCCAAACTCAAGCAACGCAAGGAAAGCGTCCCAGCAGTGATGGTCAATTCCGTTGGGAAGTCCATGTCCCGATCATCCACCCTTCCCGTAACTCCTAGAATTGACAATTCTTCAGAAAGTAACTTGACCGACTCACCAGCCAGTTTACCTCTAAGTTCCTCCTCTTTTGGTATTTCAAAGATAAATTCGAGGCATTCTGAAGTTCTGTTTGAAGGTTTAAAATCAGCTGTCACCTCTGTATCCTCGAAGCTGAATGAGTTCCGTACCTCTCTTTCTGCATCTAATACTCCGACAAAAAGTAAGTTCCTTTTCATTCTTTAAATAAAACACTGTTTTATTATTAAGTTTCAATATTGATGCTTTACTAATTGTTGTGCCTAGATTTGTTAAAACTAAATTAGTAACTAAAAGAATTAAAATATCTTCAGAACCAAGAATAAAAATAGAAATCGATAATTTTTTTAAAAAATTCATTTATGTTACAATTAAGGCGCGATATATCTGTCTTAATAATTTCGTTAGACTTTGGAAATTAACGTGTCCATATTTCTGGGTTCCTTTTCACAAGTGGATCCCCATTATCCCTCTATTATTATCCACAATTATAATATTTTATTAACTGATTAATATTTTATTAATTGATAGATAAAACAAAGAGTTTCAAATCAAGAAGTTATCTTTGAACTATCAATGGTTTTATTTAAGTTTGGACTGATAAAACACCTACATTAAGGAAAAGTAATGATGAAATTCAATACTCAGAATTATTTTAAATTATCCCTTCAGCTATTAATAATAAAGGAAAAGATTTTTTTTAATGAGTTTTTAAAGCAGGGCATGAATCCTACTATGGTGATACTAATCGTTATTAAGGTGATTTTTTTTTCTTGTGGCCAAATGTATTTGGTTATAAATCGTTTGAAAATTGTAGCTTTGTATAAAGATCATACATAGGAAAGATATTCTTTTGAGTTTCATACACATGATTGCTTTTAAGAGTATATTGAAATGAGATTTAAATTTATATATTTGTTTTAACCGTGTGACTCATCTTAGATGTCACACCTTTGAGTTCTCAACAAGATATTGATTTAATCATATATGATGATACTGATTCTGGTGGTTTAATGTCTGACGGATATCGTATCAGTATGGATTATTCCGGTTTTGTTGATGTAAGCGATTCACCCCTCGGTGGTCTTCTTGGCAGAGAACGAACGCCCGTGAAATCGGATTCACCTGGAACCTTACACCATGTTGGTAAGTTTACTCCTCTTTTATTCACTTGAGTTTATTTCTGTTTTAGTATACCATTTGTAGTGTGTCTACCACTACAAAAATACTAATCCAATTCCCTAATATATAAGACACGCTAACTCGATTCAACCTTGGGGTACCATTTGATAGATGAAGGTTGTCATAGTCGATAACAACTGTCCCCATATTGTTGACCAGGACGTGATGCCTGTCTTCACAGTAACACCCACTTTGATCTGAACACGCCTACTTCGATGGATGGTCCACATAGAAGCATTTGAAAGTACGGTGATCTTAATACAGCTTTCTCGGCTTCTCACGAAACAGCAATGAATCAACTAGTAGTATCCGTTCATCGAATTCTGTCATAGATATAATTCTGGTGGGGGAGTACTGTAGTGTGTCTGCCACTACAAAAATACAATTCCAATTTACTAGTATATAAGACATGTTAACTCGATTCAATCTTGAGGTACCTTTTCATAGATGAAGGTTGACTTTGTTGATCTCTACTATCCCCTCCCCATCCAATATAAAAATCAAGATTAGCATTTAAATCACAATTTAATTGATTTTTTTTTATTTTTTAGAGTCAGAAAAGTTTTTATTTTTCGATGTAATTTATAAATACATTCTTAAAGTTTCATTTTATTAATATTAAAGTTTTTGCCAGAGAAATAATTAGAAACCATCCTTTGTTAAGGCACTGAACTGTCATTGTGAAGAACTGGAGCTCGATCCCCAGTAACAACTTGAAGCGCCCCCCCCCNCCCCCACAGCTTCAGATTGAAAGGTACCAGCATGTCTGGGAAGTAGAGGCGGCCTGTGCGCATTGCTAAACACATTACCAAAATTATGTCGTTAGCCACAAAATTGTGGAGCCTTGCCCACTCTAGATTAAAATGGGCTGTTGCGGAGATGTTTTACTTTATAATTATTCATTAGCTGTATGTAAAATAATTTGCTGTTTAACCGCTTACCTGCCTAAGAAAATTTCGAGATTCACTTCCCCAGTGCCACTGGTTCGCACAACGGCGTGTGTTTTGGTGTGTACTGGAGAAAAGAAGAGGCATGCCTGACTCAATTTGTCTGAAATTCTTTGAAAACACTCTCAAGATCATTCTATTGCATTCCAAATCTGTGGAAGCAGTTTTACTGATAGCAGCACATTGCATAATGCATACTTCAGAAAGACATATATATATACCAGGGGCAGTTAACGCATTGGCTTAGGGAAGTGTATGTATACACAGCTGCAGGCAATGAATTAATAGCATTTCAATTGTACCCATTTAATTTTTATTGTTTAAATACAATTACTTTTGAAACTTATTAATTGTGTGATTTATGTCTATAAATAATAAACTTATTCTATCAAAAGTAATTTAGAAAATTGATTTTTTGTTTTGTTTCTTGATCGAAATAATTTATTCTTCATTCGATATCTAACTGAAAAATTGGTTCTTTGCCTTTACTAACCCATGAGAGTGTTGAGCTTGCATAAAAAACACTACGATTTCATTTATTCGGTGATTATTTTTCAATAATTATTCACTAATTTTAATCATTTTAAGTTGAAAATATTATTGGCTTTAATTATAATGTTTTTGCATAATATTAAACCTTATTAATGATTATCATCTGAGTCTTGATTGATAAATGTAAAAAAATCAAAAAGAAAAATCTGTTTTAAATCTGTTTTAAATCTGAAAAATCGTGTTTTTTGCCAATTCTGGGTTAAATTTATTACTTGAGACAAAATTGATATTTTTGTTCTATTTAAGTATGACAATCATTGGCATACTCACTAAAGGGTAGCCATATTATAATGTATCTTTCACTGTCGTTTTTCACAATTTAAAATTTACAATATTTATAAAAATGTAAGGTTGAAAAAATTGGTTCACCCTCACTTTTATGATTTGAATTTCTTTCTCATTACCTTTTTGATTCTCTCTCTCTCTCATAAGTAAAAATTCATTTAAAATCGTAAAAATCATGAATCAGTTTTCTGAATTTTATATCATATATGTGAGTAAAGTGAAAATTATTTGTTCTTTATCTGTTTACAAATAATTGTATGGAAGCTTATGTTTAGGGGGTGAAGCTTGAATGCCTATTAACTATCACTTTGTAATTTCTACCAAGAATAATCTCCTTTTCATACATCCCTGTGTTCGATAGTTTGATTAAAGTTTAGAAATATTCAGTTGATTGCTGACTCATCAGGGTTGCCACTCCACAGGGAAAACCTGAAAATACAGGGAATTTTGTTTCTTGTTTTTCTCTTTTAAAAAATGGTGACCACTCAATGCTTTATCTATGGAATATTTAAGGATGATATTTCAACGATACTAAACTATTTTATTTACTATTGCTTTATTTGTTTTAAATACTATGCTGAGCTGTTCCTTATTTCTCTAAGTTTTTCCAGCTATTAAATAGCCCAATAGGGCAATTAAATAGCCCAATATAATTAGCCCAATATAGCTCACACACAGGAGCATGGTGCTTGCGTGTTTCTTCTTAATATATTGTGCATAATATGTACAGGGAAAACACAGGGACTTTCTTTTCTATATTTAAGTGGCCACCCTGCTAATATATGTTGAATATCGATGTTGCGTAAATGTTTGTTTGATCTCATTTGATTTAAAGCAATATCCTTATTTATTTTTATTTAGGTAGCGCACCGGTCTTTTCCTCTCAGGTATATGAAATGTTTGAGAAACAGAGTTCATCCCAGAATGATAGCCAAAACAGTCAGAGAGTGGCTCTGGAGATCGTGATGACTACCTGTTCTCGTTGCCACCATTGCTCCTCTCTCTTGTACGATGAAGAGATAATGGAAGGCTGGAGTGCTGATGATTCAAACTTGAACACTCGGTACTTTTTAATTGCTTATTTACTTTCCTTTTTCAAATCATTATTATCCCATGGCTGCCAACTCTACTGGATTTTGGCAGTTTTTTCTTGTCTACTGGTTTAATTAAAATTCTCCTAGTTTTATATTTAAATAAGTATTACTAATACATAATGAAGCGAACCTAAGTCATAGAAATCAGTTAAAAACTTTTTTGTTATAAAATTTTCAGTTTTTTTTTAATTCGGAAGTCTCTTTTTAAATTAATTTTAAAAAATCTTATCTAACTATCTTTGATGAATTAAATGCCTATTAATATTCAAAATTATGAGTAAATATAATGCGTAACATTTCAAGTATGTTTAATGTCAGTCATAACTGTAAAATATTGCAGTTTCTCTATTTTGATGACTATAAAAATTCTTAAAAATTCCCTACGTGTAAAATATTTAGTACATTATGCAAAATTTATCATGAAATTTATATTATATCGTAATATCTACTGCATTTTTTCCTATCCATTTTGGCTGCTATGTTTACCCCTGAATTCATTTTTCATTCTAACCTGTTCAAGAAAAATGTTCAATCATAGCAAAAGAGAAATCAGTAACTTTGCCATCTAGGGGAAACTTTCAAATTGCTGACTCTTCTATATTTCTATATATA
>NC_092210.1:5160919-5223843 GCF_043381705.1 Parasteatoda tepidariorum
CAGTCACAGTGCCTTACATCTTCAAGTATCACAAAAAGAGGTCGTATAATTAAAAACATAGTTCTTTTCATAGTTTTTCTCATTTTAAACATAGTTCTTCTTGACTAAAAACCTGCAAAAGAAGTTGGAATTATTTTTTTTTGTGTAACTGAGAACAGCTGAATAATATTACAATATTTAACAATACTTTAATGAAGTGTTTGTACTTTATTTGTTGTTGAGTTTTTCTTTTCTTGTACCTCATTTGTTTTATTATATTCCAGGTGTACATTTTGTAAAGCTAAGTTAGTACCTCTTCTCTCAATATTTATTCAGGTACTTTTTTCTTCTATTATTGCAAACTGTTTTCCTTTTTTTGATACATATAATTATAATTATATTATCTGGGGTCTCTTTAGAAGAAATTTGGGTCCTTTAACGAACCCTTCACAAAATATTCGTTCATAAAAACGGACCCTTCACAAATTTGTTTATTTTCATTATTTTGTTAATCAAGTAAGCGCTTCCCAAGACAAACTAAGTTTCCCTAAGTTTAAATTCCAAATGAATTCTAAGAAAATATTTCTACTTTTACAAAATCATGTGCACATTCTTATTAATATTAAATCATAATTTTTTTTTGTAAATAAATAATTAATCAATTTATATTTATTCATAAAATTAATTAATAGAATCTTATGTAAATAAAAATTAATTTTTAGCAATTTTTTTAAATAAAATATTATAAATTGGGGAATTGTTTAAGTCTACTTAATGTGTAACACATTAAAAGTGATACATTACTAAGTTGTGTTATTAAAAATGTGAGTGAATTAGTTTCCATTATTCGTCCGAAATTAATATTCTGTGTTGAGCAGTATAGGCTAAATACCAAATATTTGTATGTTGCGTCTCTAATTTAGTAGCAGCAATTGTTGAGCAGAATCTTGTATCTATTCACAATTTCAAAACTTCTTGAAAAGGTTTTTGGCAATAACAGTACCCTATTTGCACAAATTCACAAAAGCAGGACCCTGGTTGAAAAAATGTGACTTAACGCTTATTTTATATTCACAAATTATAAGTAGTTTTTTCACAGTTTTACAAAAGCTGGACCTTTCACAAAATGTCTAGACAGACCCTGATTATGGATAATAATTATTGTAATGTTGCAGGATATCAGATGGGAGGAGAATTCTATCAGCACAGCTCAATCTTCAGAGAGTGTTTGCAGTGTCTCTTCCAACATTCGTCCCGATGTCTTTGAATCTGATTCTTTCATTAACCGTCCACAGGAGAATAACATGTCCGTTAAGAGCAATATTGATTCAAATCACAATGCATTTATTTTAATTGAAGAAAATTCTGACAATGTAAGTATGTCTGAATCTATGCATAGTATGCAAAAAACACACAATTTTTTCACATGACATACATATGTTACATGGAGCATAACGTTTTTAAAAAGTGTTTATTTTTGATTTTTGTTATTTAAAAGCCCTTAAAGGTGCTTTTTTCATTGGGTGTTTTTAAAAAGTGCTTAATTTCCCCTTTTCGAAAGTAAGATTTTTTTCTTTACCATGTCTATTTTCGCCACGTATTACGCAAAAGCGTGCTTTTTACATTGTTCTATTCAACGTTTTCACTATTCATTCAACCACAATCCATTTCAGTGTACCGTCCATAACATATGAAGGCTCCCGTCATTTTACATGTGTCATGAAATACTTGCGAGTCCGTATGTGCGTCTACTGAGTTGGGTTCAGTGAGATTATTGCACTCTCATGTGCAACCTCTGCTGCATTTTGCAAGATATTCGCCATTTCAGGCTTCATTTTCCACCCACTGAAATCTGACCGAAAAATCTCTTGGTCATTTTATCATGGCTAATATAATCAAGAAAAGAGTTCTTTGTCAGAAACTAGTTATTTTATCATGATCATGTAAAGTCTTTGAAAATTAGTTTGCATTTTGTTGATATATATAGTGCTTAAAAATATTCTTTGAGTGCTTATTTTTTGTTGAAAGATTTGATTGCTCACCCTGTGTTAAACTTATTAGATTTAAAAAGAAATAGATTTTAATTTTTTTTTACCTTTCTAAGTTGGAAAAGTTTTTTTTTTCCCCTAGATTTTCCATATTTCTTATTATTTGGTTTTCTTTTCTGTTGGTAGAAAAAATGCTTAGGAAAGATATACTGAGTAAAATGTTCATGAGCTTTTTTCATGATCGGATATTAAAAAATCTTTTAGAATTGTTTACCTTTTAATCATTTTTTTTAAAAATTGTATTAGGTTGATCTTGATTTTAAGTCTTGATCAATTATTCATTTTAATCTCACATGGTGCTTTCTAGTTTTCAGAATCAAAATAAACTTATTTACCTTGAAGTTTAGAAATTTATCTCTATTTAGTTTCCTTTTTATTTTATTTGTGATATTTTTAAAAAAAGGAAAACATTGTTCTGCTTTTAAAGCAGTAGTTGAATTAGTAAATGGTCTCATCTAGTACTAATCTAGCTAAGATTTAAGTTATTATGCGATGGCATTTTTTTTCTTGTTTTGTTGCAATAATTATTCACAACACTACTACATGCATGAGAAAGCATAAAAATTATTTCATTAAGGAGACTATTTAAGCTATTATTTCGTATATGTAAGGCTACTCAAACTACCCTCTTCGAGGGAAATTTGTGGAAACCCAGTTGAAGCTAATTTATTGTTTCATTCCTTTTTTTGACTTAGCAAAAAAAGAGGCACTAAATAATTTGGCTTCTACTGGCCATCAAGAAAGTGTCTCAATCTTAATCATTACTATTAGGTTCGATTAAAATTAAGCCACAACCCTTATTTAGTGAAAAATAAACTCGAAATTAAGGAAATATTCCTACAGCAGAAAAAAAAAATTTTATGTTTGTTTAAGAAAAATATATGACTGCTTTACTAATCTTGTCATTTGGAAAAGAAAAAAAATATTTCCTACACAGCATTTTGTAAGTGGTTAGAAAATGGGGGGCTTAAAATGAGGATTGTTTATTTATTTTTGTTTATTTATGTATTTTTTTCCTTTAAGTTTTGTAAAAGTCAATTAAGGAAAGCTGGTTTTGAGAAAAAGTTGTGAAACGTTCTTTGCTTTTAACCTTGATATTGTAAATTATTCCCAATTTTATGAATAAAATTTTAGGTCTCAGTGTATTCTTTAATCCACTGGCAGTTTAGCAAAGGGGCAAAATTGGGAGAATGTTCCCAATACACTATTTCCCTATCTAATAACATGAAAAAACCAGTTTTGCTGTGCGGAGAAGACTGCAGGTAAAATTGCAATTTTTTACTTGCTGAACCGTCAGTGAGTTAAATCATCATCTGACTGTATTAATATTTGTTCAAATTGTTTTTTTGACTTGCTGCCTCTTTTCTGCTTAAAATAGCTAACAGAAAACCAGTATTTTCAGCCACTATTTTTAAGGATAATTATAATGGAAACCTTATTTAATGACTACTTCATTTTATTTTCCAGTTTTATTTCCTGTAAGATTAATGCATTATGATTTTATATTATTGTTGTATATTTTAAAATATTTGTTTACCGCTTTTGACATGTTCTCCGTATCTATTTTTAGAAAGAATATTTAAGAAAATCTCCTTACGACCAAAACATAGTTGACAGTTTTGATCCATTGAAAACTGAAAACTTACTCCCAAATTCTCTCGATGAAAACGAGAATCCATCCATCGCAGTTCCACCGTACAATGCCAAGCTTCGGAAGTTGAGCCAGTCCACGAACTCATCAGCGAGTGATGTCCGCAGGTTTTCCGTCTCTCTCAACGACATTGAGCCAGTCACAGTGCCTTACCTGAGTCCATTAGTGTTGCGGAAAGAAGTTGAGAATGTACTTGAGCATGAAGGAGATAACTGCATGACAAAGCCAGAGTTTGTCGACCAGCATCCTATCATATATTGGAATTTGGTAAGCTTCCATTGAGTTCCCAAAATTCTTTTTTTAGACAGTAATCATTTCTTCAATCCTACCGGTTGCGCTAAATTTAAAAGCCGTAATGACTCAGGGGATAGAGCGTGTGCCTTCCAATGAGATGAACCTGGTTTGATTCCCAGTAATGGCTGGTCGATACGAATTCCACATCCGGCTTGCACTGACCACAGTGCCGACGTAAAATATCCTCAGTGGTAGAGACGGATCATGGGTTAGTCCCATTGCCGTCAATCTAATCATGGGAGGTTTTCGTGGTTTCACTCTCCATGTATTGCAAATGCTCGTTAGTACCATCAAAAAGTCCTCCTCAAAGGGAAATTTCTCCCAGGTTCCCCTGTCTTCTGGATTGGATTCAAAATTACAAGCCTGCGGAGTTGAACATTAGTAGTCGTAAATCCAAGAATTGGATCAGCTGTTCAACGATAGTTATAAAATAAAATAAAAAACCTGAAATTATATTCATATCCAAGCAAAGTAGGTACTTTTTTACTCCATACTAGCTCTGTACAATGGGCTATTGCCGACAGTCTGGGAAACATCCCTGAGGATGATCCGAACAGGGTGTGTAGCGTTTGTAAAAAGTACTTAAAGGTGCTTTTTTGGGGGATTTCGTTTTTAAAAGCTTTTAAAGGTGCTTTTTTCAGCTGACGTTTTTAAAAAGTACTTTTTTTTTACGAAGAATTTTTTTTTCTTCAGTGATATGTGGTGGATCCCATGCATTTCACGAAAAATGGGGTGTTTGCAATGGAATCATTCACGCAATCTTCATGTCGTACCCACATTGTGACTTGCGCATACACTTGAAACCGAAACCAGAGTGCTCCAATTCGGATAGAGAATATCAGATCCTGTTTTTCTTTTTAATTTACTTTAATTTTATTCTTGTTCATCTTATTTTACTTCCATCACTTTTTTGACGTAGGGGGTAAGGGTACTTTTGTTTTGACTTCAGGGTCAAGATGAATTCATTTGGATTGGACCAATGATGTAGGAAAGTACTGATTGTTTCGATTTACATCCGTTTCTTTTTGGGTGAAAAATATTCTTTTAACTTTATATCGGCTGAATCAGATTGAAGAAACAGAATGTGTATCGGTATTTTCAGACTTTCACAAACAAGTGGTCAACTTCAGAAACTTTGACCATAAGAAAACACGATTAGATGATTATCCCTTATTTTGAGGGTGATAAATTTCCTAAGTTGCTGGAAATTATTAAGATGATTTTGAGTCTTTCTCCTGGACAGGCGTCAGTGGAAAGAGGATTCAGTGTGAGCAAGAACATTGAAATTGAGTGGCAATTCCTATATTTCACAGAGAATTATTTATGATAATGTAAAAGAAATGTGGGGGGCTCCATAAAGTTGAAATAACGAGAGAAATGCGTGTTTCATGTAGCAGCGCACATGCTAAGTATAGAGTGTACCTAGAAGCCCAAAAGACTAGAGAAAAGGAAAGTGAAAAGAAAACGAAAGAAGAAGAAATGTTCTGCATAAAAAAGAACAGAATAGATTTAGAGAAATATATAATAAACCTCAACAATAAAGCAAGCGAGCTGGCTCACCAGGCAGAAAATTTTCATTTTTGAAAGAAACTAATGCTATACGAATTGATATTAATAAAAAGCAGAAAGAACTGTTGGATCTAGAAAACAAATTATCAGTTAAAAAATAATGTTCCTGTCATTTAATTAACTATTTGTTGATAAGAAATAACATGAAAACTATGTATGAAACTGTATGGAAAATAAATATGCCTTATGTATGTTTATATCCTTTTTTGCATTTAAGTGAAATTGTTATTATAAATCTTAATAAATCCTTGTTTCATGTGATTGAATCAATTGTAATTCATTTTAAGAGTAGAGCAGGCAAACTCCATATTGCTAAAAACTGGATAGTAACCTTTTTTTATTATTATCTTGGAAAGAAAGGGTTTATTGTAGTGTAAGATTGTTAAATGGATTAGAAATTTTTTTTAAAAATATAAATAAAAATTATTAATTTTTTTGTGTGCTAGATTAACTTTTTTATTTCATTGATTGAATGGGAATTTTTTGAGTGCTTGAAAATTTTTGTAAAGTGCTTGAAAAGTTTTTAAAAAGTGCTTATTTTTGACTCAAGGATTTGGCTACGCACCCTGTCCGAAGACGAGCCATCGCAATTTTGATCCTCTGCAGAGAGGATGGCTCCCCTGCTTTTGTAGCTCGACGACCTGCGTGCAAAGTTGAGCACTTTACAGTAGAACAGTTTGACGAGGACCAGTGCCGCTCACCCTCGGTCCCAACGCAGGCTGATCAAAGTGGTCACTCACCCGCTAACTGGCCACAGGCAGTGATGCTTGCTTTTGCCATTCTACTGGGAACCGTGTATTTACGATCAGTCCTCTGCGAGATACATCCAAACGAAAATCGATTATTTAATCTTTTGGTTAGTTTAAGAAAATTATTCAAGCAAAATGTTGAGAAATTTTTTTTTCTAGAATAGGAACGACATAGGAATTCAAATTAACATTAGGTCTATGCCAGAGGGAAAAATATTTTTTTGACATAAAAAGGTTTTCGAAACATTGTATATACTGTATTTATCTAAATTCGAAATTAATGCCTGCTATAGATTAACAGACGTCACAATTTAACAATTTTAGGGGGAGAAAAGTGGGTTTCTCAAATTACTTTTTTAAAAATAGAAAAAAACCACCCTAAGAAAAAAATTAGATGGTTCAGTTTAAAAAAGTCTGAACTTAATGATTAAAAAATAATTATAAAATTCTAGACCATTTCATTTGAACAAAATGGGCTTCAATGTGCAGAACTATAAAAAAAAAGCACACCTGAAAAATTCATGCTTGAAAATTTAATTTAAAAAATCGGACATCATAATTTGTTAAAAAATGTACTAATTAACCTCCATATTGAATTTTGTATTTTTATTTCCTACATTATGCTCACCATCCAGTATGCAGACACACACACACTAATTCTTTATTTATATGTATAGATATATATATGGCAAGTTGTTTTATGATGTAACTTATAACTTTTGCTGATCACACTGCTCATTTAAGAGAAAAAATCCCGACGAAATTTTTAGCAATGTTCAAAAGTGTTAACAAAATATAATTCAATGGTTTTTGTAACAATTTAGTAAAATTTCTTCCAATTTTCATTTTATTTTTATATTAAAAAGTGTTTTTAATTATTCTATGATTTTTTTTATTGTAACTTCGTATGATTTTTACAGTTATATATATATTTTTACAGGTATGGTTTTTCAAGCGAATTGGTGTTTCAAGTCATTTACCTGCTCTTGTTCTGTCTTCAGAATCAACTACAAAAGGAAAAAAGGTTTCAGTTGCATTGTTTTCTATATTTATATATTTTTGATTTGTAAAAAATCATCAGAAAATATAAATATAGATGGAGTGAGAAAGGTAAAAAAAAATACTTCAGAGAAAAATTAGCCAATTTTGAAAAGAAGAAATAATATTCTTTATTTAAGTTGTAGTTAATTTTTGTGGTACCTTACGTAAATTAAAGAGTACAAGTAAAGGACAACTTTGTCTCAATTTTTCACAATATCTTACTGGGGCTACTGATGCTCAATATTTGAAATAATATTTCATCAAGAGCGTTAATTTTCTTCCTTTCATTTTTTTTCTTTTTAAGTTCCATTGTTGAATGTTATTTGTGCCCTATCAAAGTAATTTTTGTTTTGATTTATTCATTTTCTTATTCAAACTAACCTCTCAACTATTCAGGGAATTTGATAGAAATATCTAATAAGGAAAGATATAAAAAACAGAATAAAATTAAAATATGACAAATGATATGTTTCTATTAACCTTATGGCTATACCTTCCTTTGTAGTGTAATCTCAATGTCGATGGGGGAGTATGTGTGTGTGGGGGGGGGAATTCCTGAAACTGAAGCCCTAGTGGTGAATTCAAAATGACAAAAATTTTGGAGGGTCAATTCATTACAATGATTGCTTTTCGATTCAATCCCCGAATTTTTACTTGGCTAATAATCGCACTTCGCTTCAAAAGGAATGCCTCCCCTCTTTTTTTTTCCGTAGTCGGTTATGTAGTTTTGTGGGTCAGTGATAGGAAGAGTAAAAAGTATGTTTTATGAAGAGCTTGTTTTGGAAATGAGCCTCAATTTGCCTTTTTAAACAGCGAAAATTAAATAATAGAAAAAAGTGGTTTATGTATCTGTAAGAAAATGACTAAAAAAAAAACAATCTTAAAATAAGCACTATCCTTAAAATGTTTCGCTCACATTTTCATGATGAAATTTACTTAGTAACTAATTAATTTGGCATTAATGATTTAACCTAAGTTAAATATTGAAGATAAAATAGGCTTTTAAAAAAAATTTAACTATCAGACATAAACAAAAACTTTTTTTTTTTTGAAATTTACGCAATAGACCAGGGTTTCCACGGGTCAGGGAAAACCTGGAATTGTCAGGGAATTTTATTTTAACCCCGAAAATCAGGGAATACCCAGGGAAAGATGCAATTTTTTTACAGAAACCTGGAATATTCCTATATCATACCTGAAAAATAACCAGTCTTAAAATTGTCAGTAACAGTAATCAGTTATTGTGATTCGAGTTAAATAATTCTAATATCTCTAACAATTATTTGTTGTTAGAGCCTATAATTTTAGTCAAACAGAAATGTTCCTCTCCTCATTTAATATTATTTTACACAGAAAATCTAATATTACAAATAAAAGAATCAAAGTTTCCCGATGAAAATATGGTCTCAATTTTTATTGAAATTTACCTGGTATACCTGGGAAAGTCAGGGAATTTATTTCTGAAATTGAGTGGGAACCCTGATAGACGTTTATACTTAATTTTTGCAGATTACTATTTCATTTAGTTAAAATGTTGTTTGATAAAAATTAAATTGATTGCACAAAAATTGCATTTTTAATTCTTATGGGTGAGTATTAATTCTTTTTTGCCGGGTGTGTTTAAAATCAGCAGACAACTGGTACCGTTGAATATTATTTTTGTGGTTTGAGTCTTGTTTTCGTAGTTTCAGGGAAACAAAATACATATGATTTCAGAAAAATTATAATTTACAAGTTTAAGGTTTCTCCAGGGTGCATAGTGTTTTTAAAAGTGCTTAAATGTGCTAATTTTTGTAACGTTTTTTCAAAACTCTTAAAGATGCTTTTTTTATGGTGGTTTCTAAAAAGTGCTTCATTTTCTATCTTTCAAGTGTCAATTGTTATAAATTACAAAAAAAAGCAGGATTTTCACAATTTTCTCTGCAATATTTTTCAGAAACAAGTTATTTTATCATGATTATGTAAAGTCTTTAAAAATAGTTTTGCATTTTGTTGATTTTATATTTATAAATTAAGAACTTTAAACAATAGAAATAAATAATTTTCATTATTGCACACATCCTAATTATGAATATTTTTTTTTTGGAAAGTGATTAAAAATATTTTTTGAGTGCATAAAAGGTGCTTATTTTTTGTTGAAAAATCTGGCTGCTCACCCTGTTCTCAACAATTTTTTTATTTCTAGATTCCAGAGTCATGGCTAAAGATGGATTATCGTAATGTGTCAGTTCACTGTGTTTGGGACAATGTCAAACTACATGATGAAACTGGACAACCTCTCTATATGCTTTGGACGCAGCTAGAAACAAGCAAGTGTTATATTGATAAATTAAATGTTATATAAATTAACGGTGTAAAAAAAGTTTCTAAATGGTTCTCAAGAAATATACACGGGTCAATAAAGTGAAAATAGACGCATTCAATATTTTTTTTAAGCTATCCAATAATATCAAACTTGACATGGTGTGTAATGTTTTTAATATGTGCTTAAAGGTGCCTTTTTCGATTTTTGTTTTTTAAAAGTCCTTATAGGTGCTTTTCTCATAAGGTGTTATTAAAGTGCTTAATTTTCCCTTCTCAAAAATGAGATTTTTTTTTCTTGTCATGTCTATTTTTGCAATGTATTATGCAAAAGCATGGTTTTCAAATTGTTCTATTCAACCTTTTCACAATTCATTCAACCACAATCCATGTTGGCTTACCCTTGGTCTGTAGTGTATGAATTGGCCAGTCATTTTACATGTTTGATATAATTCTTGCGAATCCGCACGTGCGTCTAATAAGGTGAGTTCAGTGAGATTCTTGTGCTCTCGTGTGCAACTCTGCTGCATTTTGCAAGGTATTCTCCATTACAGGCTTCATTTTCCACCCTCTGATATCGAACTGAAAAATCTCTTGAATTTTTTATGGTGGTTAATGGAATCAAGAAAAAGAGTTCTTTGTCAGAAACTAGTTATTTTATCATAATCATGTGAAGTCTTTGAAAATTATTTTGCATTTTGTTAATATATATAATGCTAAAAAATATTTTTGAGTGCTTAAAATGTACTTTAAAGGTGCTTGTTTTTTATTGAAAGATTTGGCTATGCACCCTGCTTGATCTACCTCCCTGGCAAGGGATGGGAGGCAACTTTGAAATCTTAAATATAAACCCATATTTTTTATTTCAAATTTTCTAGAAAAATTTACCCAATTTGGACCAAAGATTCAGGCATTTTGCTTCACAGACGGTGCTTTTATCAGAAAATTAATATAGGGAGCAAACTGTTTAAAATGAAACCCATCGGATTAAAAATACAAAAATAAATGTTTCAAAAATAATTTTTAGACATGTTTTTCAACAACAACAAAAAATATCCAAACATTTTATTTCTTATCCAACCTGATAGGTCTCAATAAACCACTATTTTAAACAGTTTGTATTCTATAATAATTTTTTTCGATATTAATTACAGCACCTTCTGTGAAACAAAATGCCAAAACCTATCGTTCAAATAGGGCTATTTTTTTCTGGAGAGTCTGAATCTGCAACAAAAAAACTTTTAATGTTTAAAATTTCAAAATTGCCTCCAGTGAGTAGGAGAGGTCCAGTAAGTAGGCATCGAGTAGGTTTTAAAAAGTATTGAATGCTTCTATCATTATTTTATCCAACATATATTTCTCAAAATATTGAACAGTTTCCAAGCTTTTTTTTTCCTCTTTGTATGCAGAAGACAACTGAATTCTTATTTACCACAATTCTTCATAAAACCACATTAACTTTGTGGGGGCAAACAATGAAAATTACATTAAAGAAACTTTTGAAGCTGAGCGCGAATCATTAACTGTTCTCTGCTGCAAGAAGAAAAAAAATTTTGCTGAGAGGTTACTGCCTCTAAAGCAAACCAAAATCAGAAAATTTTTTGTTGAGAATGCTAATGCTCTTAACAATTTTTTTTTCTATACATGAGAAATATGATTAAGTGTATGTTATTTTACTGTATTGTTTTTATGTTTTATTTATTCCTCCTGAAAAAGAAAGCTGAATTAAATAAAATTGTAACTGACTTATAAAGATAAAATAGAGTTAGTCAAGAAACATACAGCTTGTTTTGATGTAATAAAAATTTTGACACCATTATCTTTTGGTTCCACTAATATGTTTTGTTTTGAAGCAATTGTATGTTTCAAATTATTTGTTAATTTTTTCTTATTGTTCAATATTAAATTAAATATTAGAAAAAATTTCAACTATTGACAAGCTATATAAATAATTTATATTGCATGTTTCCGAGTTATCAAAGTACAGCTTTGTATATAAAATGATAAATTTCTTTATTGGTTTCTAATTTTTAAAGTTTATTTTAATTTATTTTCAGGTGAACAATCTTCACTTGTCACTGCACTTTTGACTGACGAATGGAAAGCCTCCAGAAAGTAATTTTACCCCTCTGTTTTTTCTCCCTTAACATCTGAAAATTGCAGTTTATCTTTCCTTTTTTTTTGTAACATCTCAATCTTATTTAAATATTTCTTTTACTATTCACACTGTGCAATGATTTTTAAAGATGAATTTTTTCTTAATAAGTATTAAACTAATCAAAGTAAAATTTGGAATTTAAACGTTCGTTTATTCCAAAAAATAGAAAGAAAGAAAGCTTTACTCATTTTTAAATTATAAAAAAAAATTTTCGAAAAATATAAGGAAATTTTAGAAATATTTGTACTTTGTATGTTGATTTGCATCATATGATACAATTAGTTTTATAGTTTATAATAAGATTTAATTATTGCTTAATTAAACTTAGGGATGAAAGTGTAATCGTGGTATAGGGATGTCCTTTAGTGTAATGTACTAAACTAAGTCTTAACTAAGAAAAACAAATTTTTTTTTTTTAAATCTACTTTGTTCATCAACATACTCCATGGTGCATAAAGTTTTTAAAAAGTGCTTAAAGGTGCTTATTTTCGATTTTCTTTTTTTAAAAGCCTTTAAATGTGCTGTTTTCATTGGGTATTTTTAAAAAGTGCTTAATTCTCCCTTTTCCAAAATGAGATTTTTTTTCTTTAACATGTTGATTTTCGCCATGGTAAAGCGTGCATTTTTATTATGCAAAAGCATGCTTTTACATTGTTCTATCCAACATTTTCACAATTCCTTCAACAACAATCCATTTGGTCGTACCGTCGGTCCATAGCGTATAAAAGCGCCAATCATTTTACATGTTAGATGAAATACTTGCAAGTGCATCTACTGAGCTGGGTTCGGTGAGATTCTTGCACTCTCATGTGCAACTCTGCTGCATTTTGCAAAATATTCTCATTTTCAGGCTTCATTTTCCACCCTCACATGGATCACCTCTTTGGGAGGTTAACGCTCTATCCCCTGATCCATTATGACAGATAAAACCATCGTCACTTATCAAAAATCTGCTTGTTAACATGGTCAAAAAAAAATTTCATTCGTTTTATCTGCTAATTTCCAAAAAATTAATAGTAAGCCATTAACTCTTTATTAATTACTGTTAATTACATAACTAATTTTTTTCCATAGTGCTATTTTATTTCTATGGAACAATTTAATTATTACATTATTTTATTACTCTAAACAATTATTATTATTGACAAATAGTAGGAAATGGTATGTATTTTTAAGTATATAGTATAGTTTAAAACATAACTCATTTTTAAAAAAAAGCACAAAGATTTCATATTTGTTATGAAACTGTTTTATATTTGTTTTTCTAAAATTTGAATTTTCATACTGTTGCTAAACATCAAAGTTCTGCATATAGTAATTTATCAAAAATATTGTTATAAAACGTTCTCTTTTTTTGTCCTTACTAGTTAAGTTCAATAAATACTAAAGAATATTTATAATAAATATTTATTTATGTCTGTATTTTGTAATGCAGAGCTTTTATTTTTATGAGCAAAAAATGGGATAATAGCTATAACTATACCACACATACTTTTAAGAAAATACCTGTGAATAAAGATTATCTTTTGTCATTATTATTTATTGTATTACAGGTGAATAAAAATAATTAAGGAGTTACTATCTATTAGAAAGCCCTGCTCATAAAATTGAATTAAATTTAATTACTTTTATTTGTATCCTGACATCTACTTTTATGGGGTTGCCACTCTAGAAGGAAAACCTGGAAAATACAGGGAATTTAAAAATCACCTAAAATACCAGGGAATTTTTATTCTTTCTTTATGAACTGGGAAAGTACTGGAAATTTATCTTATTTTCCTCTTTTGCCACTCAAAGCGTAATCTATGGGATATTTAAGGATGATATTTCAGCTATACTAAACTATTTCATTAACTATAGCATTATTTAAGTATGTTCAGCTGTTCCTTTTTTCCTCTCCAAGTTTTTCCAGTAATTAAAACTAATAAATATAGTTAGCCCCCCAATATATCTTACACAAGAGCACAGTAATTGTGTTTCCTCACAGGGAATACAGAGGAATAAATATATACAGGGAATTTTTTTTTCCAGATTTGAATGGCGACCCTGTTTTAATTGTAGTATTCTATTTTTAAAATAACATACTTTAATTTTATTTTTTTGGTTGTTTAATTCTATTGAAACACACTTTACACACATGACAAGTCGAAAACTAAATTTTTGATGTTTAAAAAAAAAAAAAAAAAATATCCCCGATTTTTATAATAAAAACACTTAAATTTAGAGAATTGCTTTCCTTGACTTATTTTGATTTGATTTCAGTGTCATAAAACAGATTCTGGGTCGCCTGCAGTGCAATGACCTTTACTCCCCCATTTGTCTGCTCATAAATGAAAGGAAAAAGAGTTCATCCAGGAAGCACCATCACAGTATTTATAGAGAGATTTTATTTCTCTCTCTCATTGCAATGGGCAGAGAGAACATTGATAACTGTAAGTATTTCAAAACAATGTTAATTAATATAGAATCAACCATGCTGAGAAGAATGCCATTGGTTCCAGCAAACTCTATTCAATTAAGTGGGACATTCTATTAAAAGGGGAGTGCAATATTCAACTTTAAAAGAGACATTTTGCCAAAATTTTACTTTTTAATAGTATTTAATGCATAGTGTCTTGTTAAAAAAACTCTATTTTATGATCGATAAATTAGTAATAAATAATTCAGAGATGATTGTGCTCTGGAAAAATTTCCGGAAATCCATGGTTCAGAAGTTTTAAGAAATCATCGATCACATTTATGTGTAAAAATTCTTGTATATTTTATTTAAAAATATTAGAACTAGAATTTACACTTGGCATCTCTTTCATTTGTTAATATTTTTTCTGGTAGAATATAAAATATGATTAGTGATAAAAATTAACTTACACATAATTATTAATTTAAATTATGCTGCATATAATTTATTTAGAATTCCATGTTGTGAAAATATCAATGATTTAAATTTATTAAGACATTAATTTTTTGAAATGCGTCACTAATGATTTTACTCAAAAAATTTTCCAAATTTTTGAGTTGAGCTCACAATCACCCCTGATAATTAAAACTGTCAACAATCAATCAAAAAATAAATAATTGAAACTGTCTGTGTTGATATCGTAAAATATAAATGTCTTTTAAAGTTACATAAAAATGAATCAATGCGAATGAAAAATATAATACAGTCACTATAATATTATTTTATTCCTTCTGAAATAATTTATAATTGAAGACTGTTTTTATACCCATTTAATTTGTCAATTTATCGAAATTCGATTATCCGATATGCACTTAAGTAGGTAAGACTGTATATCGGAATGAAACTGTTTGTTTTTATCGAACAGAGTAACCATAGATCAGGGAAAATCTGGAATTGTCATCAATTTCTTAAATTGAGATGAGATTGTAAACCAAAGTCAACCGAAATATTGAAACAGTTTTGTTTTAGTAAATATTATTCCTTATGCTGCTTCATTACATCAGCAATTCCTAAATGGTGTTCCGAGGAACCCTAGGGTTCCATAAAAGAGTTAAAAGGGGTTACGCAGATTAGTACTTTTTATAACCAATGATCTTATGGTTGCCTTAATGAAATTATTTCAAGTAAAATGCCAATGAAATAGAAATGACATTTTTAAAGGAAAATAAAAAAATTCTAATAGCAATGTATCAAACAAATTCTGAAAAAATAAGCATTTGTAAAATGTTCCATTACTAATTCCTATCGTGCTTTTCAAATCAAAACAACTAAATTCTTTAATAAAGAAATATGCTCTCATAATAACTATTTTCAACATTTATAGCAGTTCTTCTGTGTTTTCATTTTGAAGTAATCCATAATTCGACTTATTTTAATCATTTCCAGCTTATGTATATATGCGAGTAACAAATTCATGACTAGACTATATATATCACAAGAACTGCCAATTTAACTGTCAGACATAAAACCTAATTTAAGATTATTAATGATAAAATGATGAAAAATTATCCTCTAATTAAATGTAATCTTTTAAAGGTTATAACATTCACAATTACCCTAAACTTCTTTTATAAAGCAGGAGGTCTGCCGAAAATAACTGGGAACTTGAGAAAGTATCCAAAATGGTAGAGGGGAGTATTTTAAAATTTAAGTTAAAAACTTTTTTTCTTAAAATATGTTGCTTTTCCACCTAATGAGTGTTATTTTAGTTTATTAAACTGTACCAGAGCACAAAGTAAAGAAAAATTTCGAAAATTTATCACATCCCCTTAGACGAAACCCTACAAAAGTGTGTTGTGGGGGAGATAAAGAAGTAATAATAATATGCTACCTAAAAACTTTGTTATATGGAGGTTATCCTCCTCCACTTCAGCCCTGGTGTAACTTGCCTGTTTTTTTTTCTAGTGTCCTTTGATCTGGAGTATAGAAAAGCATACTCAAAACTCTCGAACAAACAACTGTCACAACTACACATGAACGACAGGCCTCCCACGGATGGTGCCGTATTCTGCCGTCGCTATTTCAGAGATTTAGAGTTAAAAGTGAGATAAATGTCAATTACAAACAGTATTTATTTATACCGGTAATTCTGTCTCTTTCAAGTCAAGCATTTTTTCTAATTCTTCTGACTGTTTTCGTTTTTGCTTTGTTGTATTATTTGTTATGCGTCTCTATGTCTGTATTTCAAAGTATATTGAGGCATTTTATATTTAAATTATGCATATTGTTAAGTTTAAAATGAAGATATTTTTACTGTGTCGACGTATTTTCACTGACAAGATCACCTCAACAAAATCTATTTAACTGTCTAGTATTGTAAATTCCAGACTGAGTTTTTTTTTTTATTCATAAGCCTACTTTGTTTATTATTTGCAGTTTCATATTCTTAGCCTCATTTTAAGTACTGCTTTCGAGTATGCAACTACGCTTTTCCTCTGAATCAGCTTTTGTTTTTGTTGCTAATAATTGAAAAGAGAAATAGGAGAAGAAAAGGTGGGGTTAACTTTAAAAGAAACATTTATCAAATACAGTCGAACCTCGTTATCACAAAACCGCTTAATGTGAAATATTGCTGTACATAAAACACATGTTCAGTCCCGTGAGTCAATAATCAACTATTGTTGTATTTTACATGCTTAGATCGCTGGTTACAAATTTCATAATATCGGTATTTTTAATCCATTATTTCAGTGGAGATTCATTTGGGGAGATTCGGAAAGTATTTGTTACATTAAAATTTTCGAATTTAACTAAAACGGGATTTGACTGTATCTGAAATATTTGTTGTGTTCGATTAACTGTAAATTTTTTATTTGATATTTTATTATTCGATTAGAAAAATCATCTGCTATTTTTCAGAATAAAGAATTCTTCCTTCACTTCGGAAGTTCTCGGTTCTTTTTTCCAAAAATTGTTGTTGTAACTTTTGGTTACCAAATAAGTAAGGGGAGCAATTGCACTTGTTTTAAATATATTATGGAATGACCATGTTGTTGTTTACAATACTATCACAAATAATGATAAACAAATGATTCTCTTTTTTCCAGCAATTAGACAAATAGTTTCACTTACAGACTTGGTATTAAAAAATATAGCAAATTAGAAAAGTGTGTTTTGATATTTTACACTCACAAATAACTGCTTTACATACGATATGTATTTAGGCAGTAGCATAAGTTTTATTTGTGATTGTTTCTCACATTCATATCATAAACGAATAATTTTCATGATTTTCTCCTTACATGAATTTTTTCAGTATTTGGTGATAAAATGTTTTTGAGTTTTACTCAACTAAAGAGCCAATTATATGCATAAGGTATAAGGTAAGAGCCAAGTATATGCATAAAAAATACTTTTTAAGTCAATACATATCAGTTCTTCTACTGGCATGATAGCCCTTTGTGGGCCATAGCCTTCCCTAGAACCTTCCTCCATTCTGCTCTTTTCACCTATTATGAGCAACATATTAGTTAGTAAAGTAAGAAAATTTTGCTTATTTAAAGGAGAAAACTGTGAGAAAATTTATATTTAATCTTTTTTTTTCAACATAGTCATATTTAGCAAATTTTTTTTCTTTATAGGTTTAAAGAATGTATATTTTTTTAACTTCTAGTTTGCCTTAGTAATTTAAAACTGCAAATTTTGCTTATTTTCAATTACTGATCCAATAAGTGATTTTTTAAGAATTTTAGTGTATTATATATTTTATGTTCTTAAATTTAAACTTTAAAGTAGTTTAAAGTTTTATGATATTTGTTGCAAGCAAATGATATTTGTTTTATGATATTTGTTAAAAACTTTTTGAATGCGAGCAAATTTTGTTGAAAAGTGATCTTGTCCTTGAATTGAAAATAAAAATAAAACAAATTTATATATTTACCATATGTCATATTCATAAAATAACCTAAAGTTATTCCTTTGTTTCTTATAATATGCTAAACTTGTGGAAAAATTTTAATTCAATCATTTTATGAATCATACTTTTTTTTATTTTATTTTGTTCAAAACCCTATTTTATGTTTGTTTTTCCTAAAATCAAAAAAAAAAAATTTTTTAAGAAGAAATGGGTGAGAATTATTAAGTTTGTTGTTAAGTAACCATGAAACACATAATCGACTTCGTATTTGAACCTGATTGGTAATAATTTTTCATGTAATTTTGTAAATAGTTAATATTGAATTTAGAAACATTTGAAAATTTTATTTTGTTTGTACCTTAGTTATTTTACTTAAACGTGTTGGAAATTGTAAAGGATTTATGAAATCAAGTACTATATTATAATTTATTTCCAAATTAACCATTTTGTATGGTTAGAATAAGTATTTAATATTTACATTGAAATTCTCTGAAATTCATGTTTTTTTTTAATATTAATGAAATTCCTAAAAAATTTAATTCTGATGTATTGACATAAATATCTCATAAAATCTGCATTTAAATATTGCTTTTAAATATCAATCAAAACGATAAGAAAAACCTAGTTCAGTGTTATATCTCCCATTTAAATATGTTGATCTTTTGCCTTGAAAACTCCGATAACTGTCTGCATTTCCAGATAAAAACTATTCCTGTCTGATCAAACTAGAATTTTTTTATGATGATTTTGAGCATTGAACCAACAGCCTAGACCAGAAATGGCAAACCTTTTTGATTAGTGTGCCAGTTAAATTACGATTTATTACTTTCAGGTGTCCAGTGTGATAGTTTTGTTTTTCGAAAAAGTCTCTTAAGTAGACTTCAAAGCATAAAATTTACATTGCGTAATTATATTTGCTGTTTACTTATTAACTTGTTTTAAGTTTTGTTGTTTACTTATTAACTTAAGTATTTAAAAGGTGCTTATCTTTGTTGAAAAATCTGGTTATGCACCCTGTATTATTGCAAATTATTTTCATAATTTGTAGTTAAGTTTGATTTCTCTCTTTACAACTCATCATACTCACCTACTTCCAAAGAAAGAGCATGTCTCCCCTTACAAAATGCTTTTCCATAAGGGTGGGAACAATGATCACCCTTGCATCCTAAAAAATGTCATAATGGCGTCCAAAATTGTACTTATTTCTAAATTTGCCTTTAATGGCCATAATTGTTGGACTTCTTCTTTTTTTATTTTTTTATTTCTGCCTTGGTGAATGTAATTGAATAAAAGTACAGTAGGACTTAGATTTAAAGAACTTATATTTCGCGATTTTTTTTCTTCGACGAACCAAGAACATTTTGGAAATTTCTTTGTGAAATATCTTCCAAATAGCAAAGTGAATTTTCTATTTAACGAACTTTTCTTTGAGATCCACTATNCCCAAAAAAAAAATTATGATTAAGAACATTTCAAACTTGTTAACGCATTTTGTGGGGAAAATGACCTTGAATTGATTTTCGAAGCTGCTTACATATTAGAGAAAGCAGTTAAATCCCTTTTTCTTTGCATTTCAAACGAAAAACTCAAACAAAACGGATTTTATCAGCAGCAATTAAACTTAAGAACGCACGTGGTGTGTACGTTTAAAATTACTTTTATAATAAATGCAGTTATAATTTTATACATAAATTTAGCTTTTTTTTTAGATGAAAATGTATGTAACATGATAGTGTAACACTGGATAATGTTTTGCCTTACTCTTGCTTTCCATGCAGATTTCTTTTATGGTTAAGATTTATAAAATAAATAGTAGATACTTGTTTACAAGATAAAGGTGTATCAATTGCTATTTTAATTATGTCTGGAGCTTAAGAATTTAAAACCTGTTTTTGTTGTTTAAGTATTTCAAAAGGTGATTTTCTATTTAACGAATTTTCCATATAATGCACTTATTATCGGGATTTAGCGACTTCGTTAAATGGAAGTCCAACTGTACTTAAATAAAAACCTTTCGCATGCCACCTATGTCCTGTGCCATATAATGGCATGTGTGACATAGGTGTGCCATCTCTGGCCTAAACTCTAAAGTGGGCAAGTGAGCTTCCTTTTTATTTTTTCAATTTTCGCTTCTCATTTAGTTTATAATTGATTTGATTTTTGATGCATTTAGTGTAAAGCTCTGTAATTGGAGAAATTCTCGAGTTTGGCATAATATCTGGGTTTTAAATTCCACTTGAATTGACCAACTCTTTTTTTTTTTTCTTAACCATCCACTCATATAGGAATAGTGTCACAATGATAAATACATCTATAGTAAATCGCGTGTCTTTTTTTTTTTCAAGGCTTCATCTTTTATAGAGAAAAATAATTTTTATTCTCAGTCAGGATTGTGGGGATACAAACTCAGTCAAGGTCTGAATTGGCATTCTCTCAACATGATATAAACCCTGTTTAATGCATATTTAGTTTGATCTTTAATCCTTGGATTGAATTTGATCTACAATCAATACTTAAGAGTACGCCATACTGCGGAAGAAAATTTTCCTCACAAATTCTCTTTCACATCCTAAACTAATTTAAAATTAAAAGTATAGAAAAAGTGAGTTCAGGCAAACCTAGAGCAAGCCATGAAGTTTCAAATACTAAAAAGAAAATTTTATAATATACAAATGAAAAAAAAATTATGAGATAATAACTTAGAATTACCCAATGGAGAAGTTTCTCTTCTAATAATTTGTTTGCATTTTAATACTTTGAAGTATTTTTTTTTCAGCAATTGAACATTCAGCATGACTTACTCTAGGTTTGCCTGAACTTAACTTTTTCTGTCTTTTAAATTAGTAATAAAAGAGAATTTGCAACAAAAATTTTCTTCCGCGGTATGGCGCCCTTCATAAATTACAACCATGCGTAATAAATGAGTTATGAGCATGCCAAGATTCAAAACTCTTCTGGTGTTTATGTGAATAACTTATTTTTAAAGGGATTATTTTTATAACTGTCTACTATAATTTCATTTTGATTGATGAAAACATCCAGTATTTCTGTAAAGTCTTTACTGAAGTTGATTAATTGTTTGTATATTTGGTAAATTGTTGACTATTCTTATATAAATATAAAGAATGCATTTAAAGATGCAGATTTGTATTCTACTTTCCAAATTCATCCATACTGCGATAATATTTTAACATTAGTGTTTGGAATAGAAGTGTATTTATAATTTTAAATGAAAATTTATTTGAAATTAATTGACAAAAACATCAATTTAAGAATGTATAGAAACGTCAAGAAGCTCTTTACATAAGGCTTGGCCGTATAAATCCGTGGCTTATACGTCCAGTTGAGCTGTTCATCACATGGTCTTAAAGCTAGAAATTTGAACATGATCATGCACTATGCTCCTCATTCACCTTTACAAAAATGCACTGTTCGTTAACATTAATTTTATTTTAAGTGCTAAGTTGTAAATATATGAATATTTCCAGAACTGAGAAATACAATGTAATTTAGAGATTGATCTTAACTTTACAATTTATGTTCTATGTTTCAAATAATAACTTTTCAAATAAGCTATTATTAAGATGAGTTAATATTATTGTTTGCTATGTATTAGTTAGTCAGTTAGCTATGACTTTTGATGATATTTTTTTCTTTGTGCTGTTTAGTTCTTTACCATAATGATTTTCAATGTTGTGTCTAATAAATAAAATTTATAATGTTGCCATTTTTCATGAAAACAATTAGATTATTTATCTTGTGAGCTATTTTTTATTTTTTTTTATTTTGCATGAAATATTCTTCCCCATCATTAAATTACCAACCAATAATGTTCAGACTACAGTTTTTCAACACTTCATACATTAAAATGAAACTTAATAAATTCAATTTACAAAAAATGGCGATGGGTCAGGGTTATTTTGCCTCTAAAAATTAGGGAACAGTCAGGAAAAGTTGCAATGTTTTACGAAAACCTTCATCATACCTGGAAAATGACCAGTCTTAAAATTTTTAGTAACAGTAATTAGTTATTGAGATTGGAGTTAAATAATTCTGACATTTATTACAATAATTTGTTTTAAAAAAATTTCACATTTTAGTCAAACTTGCATGTTTTTATTCTCATTCAGTGACATTATTTTGCTCACAAAATTTAATATTTGACACTACAAATGAAAAAAAAATCATTTCTGTTGAAAAATTGTATTGATAAAATATAATCTGAATTTTTATAGAAACTTTCCTGATATACCTGGAAAAGTCGGGGATTCTTTTTTTTCTTTCTTTTTTTTGAAATTGAGTAGGAACCCTGTAAAAAATACTTTTCACTGTATTCATATATATATATATTTTCTCATTCTTACGTGAAAAACTGCATGCTGATTCTTTTAAAGGTTAAAGTTTTAATTTTTCAGATTAAACATATTTTAATGTATACAGAACTCTTTATAGTCTATTTTATTATATTTCATCTCAGTATTAATTTTCTTGTCATCGAAAAAATATGTAATTCAGTTATTAAAGGAAGAATCATCCATTAAAATGTGTTTTTTGTCCGAAAACCCATATTCAGAAGTCTTCTTTTGGCCTCTTTGATAGCTGCCAGTGTTTTATATATATATAATCGTTCCAGGCGTATGTTTACTCTTTGCCATCCCATCAAAAAATACACATATAACAATACTATTCACTTCAATAGTTACATGATTTTTCCTCTCTTTACACTTTTCCCCTCTCTGTTACCATGGTTTTGGCAAGTAGACTTTGGAGATATGTAAAATTCAAATTATATAAATTGTTTATTAAGTCTAATAGTGTTTTTCTTTCTTAAAAGGAAATTTTTTTTCTTTCCATTATCTTGTATATTATGTTTATCTAACAACAATTAATTCGGACCAATATCACAACTGTGTAAAAACTTAATATGGTCACAAAGGGTTGATTATTTATGCAACTTTAGTAAATGAAAAACCAACTCACTGAATTTACATTCACATAGCTGTTTTTAAGAAGTGTTTATCTTCACTTATATTAAAGGAAGATGCTTACTAGGATGGTCACTGTACTCTATGTCAGTAGAATAGTCGTCTCCAGGTTACATGATTTTTACAGTTTTCCCCTCTCTGTTACCATGGCTTTGGTAAATCTTACTTTTCCCTGCTTTAGTGTTTTTCATGAAGAGACTGTGGGGGAAAAGCAAGATTTGCTGAAAGTATGGTACCCGAAAGGGGGAAAGTGTGAAGAGCAGCCAAATGTATAACTTGTAGAACCCTGTTCTATTCTATTTACATATGGGTTGTCACTCCACAGAGAAAACCTGGAAAATACAGGGAGTTTTAAAATCACCTAAAATAACAGGGATAATGCAGGTCATTTTGAGTTTTTCCCCACAAACTGAGAAAATGCAGAGAATTTTATTTCTTATTTTTGTCTTTTAAAAGTGGTGACCACTGAAAGCGCAATCTATGGGATATTTAAGAATGATATTTCAGCTATACTAAACTATTTCATTCACAATAGCATTATTTGTTTTAAGTATGTTAAGCTGTTCCTTATTTTTTGTAAGTTTTTCCAGCAATTAAAACTGATATAGCTAGACTAATATAGGTCACTCAGCAGCAAAGTGATTGTGTCTTTCCTCTTAATATATTGTGTATAATATGTAAAAGGAAAACATGGGGAATTTTTTTTTTACTAGATTTGAGTGACAACCCTGTGCATAGAGTATAGCAACATTGCTCTTAGTCACTTTTCATTCTTAACATTTAAAAATAAAATAAAAGTATTTAAGGAAAAAACAAGCAATAATTTTATTTTTAGTAATTTTTATGAAGAGTCTGCTATAATTCTATTTACTTTTAATTGTTAATCATACATAACGTACTTATTTATAAAGAGAGTGCTGGGTTTAGATTAAGTAGACTATGCTAGGACACAAGGTGTTTTATTTCATTTTTGTTCATCGAAAAATTTATATGGAATATTTTTGATGCCTGGAAAATTGTTAATTCTTTAAACCTACATGAAAATTTTTATTACTGACCTATACCTGATGTCTGAGAAATTATTAATTATTAAAACTAGTATTGCTTGCCTATATCTAGAAAATTATTAGTTGCTTAAATTGGAAATTGTATTACTTGCCTGTCTCTCATGTTTTTCAAATTATTAATTTTTTAAATTATTAATGTATTTGTATTAATTGCTATTTTAAATATATTTAGGTTGTGTTCTGTAGCATAAAATTCTGTTGTTTTTTTTAATAATAATAATGAATTAATAAATAATGTATGTAATTATAAACAGAAACAATCACTGTTTAATTCTGTTATAAGTCCCCTATTATTGTCTGTTTGTGTGTTTTATCACAAGAGTAATAGTGTTTGTTACTTAACTCACTTCTAAATTCACGAGAATTCTTTGCATTGTTATATATCTTAGATATTAATATCACTGTAAAATATTCTGGATCTTTAGTCTGTAAACTAATGAAATATTTTATCACTATTACATGCTTTTTAACTCTGAGCTGAAAAAAAAAAATTATGTGTATATTTTTGTTGACAATTTTTGACTGTTGTAAATAAACTATGAGAAAAAGAAATGTGTTATAAAATGGATCTCAATTTATTATATTTTATCCCTTGAAATTCATGTTTCAGATTTAATAAATTATTGAAATATTTCTTTCCTAGTATTTTTTTTTTCTCTGCATTTAGTATTGGTTTTTGCTTTGATTAGGGACTGCTCAAGGGTTACGTAAGCATATTTTTGTCTATTTTGGATTCTTCTTTCCCCTTGTTAACAAAAATAAACATCACAAACATCCTCTCATGCTTACATTAAAATACCTTCCCTTTCTGTTTTTGCTTTAACTTTGCTGTTTAATCTAATTTTAGGATTAAATTTATATATTTTGTATAAAAGTATAATTTTGTTTAGAAAAATTTTTACGTTTTAATTTACTTTTTAAAATTTTGAATAGGAATCTATTTATTTTTTCCTTTTGTATTTCAAAACTGTTGACCTCTGAAATTCTTCCAATTTTTTTCCAAATCTTTATTTCTCAGAATTTTATGCATGTATTTTTTATTTTGCTTTTAAGAACATTTTGAAAACAAGACTCAATCTCTTATGTAAGCATTTTCCGATTGCATCCCTCGAATGCGCCATCTGGGGAGAAGACAGTTTCCCTATTTTGACCCTCCCCCTTCCCTCTCCTTTTCTTAGTTGTATAGGAATCAACTACGCTATTTTACCCTTTCTTAATATTTTTCATATTTACTTCTCAAAAAAAAAATTTTTTTTAATTTTTACAACGTTTTTTTTTAGAACATAGATCTAACATCTATGTTCAATATAGTTTTCAGTTCCATATAGTTTCCCAACTTAAAATTTTTTAATCTATTTGGAAATCAAGACAGAAACTAATGCACTTCCCTCTCCTATGACTCTCCACACGCTGATAGGGAAAGCATACTAAGTGTTGCCATAGGCAGGGCTGATTTTGCTCCGGAAAAAATCCGGATTTCCGGATTTTTCGCTAACAGTGATCCGGAAGTTTCCGGAGATCGAAAATTCAGACGTTTCAAAAAATCATTGATCGCAGAAGTTTCCGGAAATCAAATTTTCAAAGGTGGAACTTAAAAGCGCAGTTTATTATTATTATTATTATTTTTTTTTGTAAGGGAGAGCCAGGGATACTTTATAAGCTTATATTTATGATTAATATTCATTTTTTATCAGTAAATAGTTATTATAATCATAAACTCAAGAAAGAAAGACATTGTAAATTTCAATTACTTCTCCAGGTCATCATAGGTATGTGTAAAATTTTAAATATATTTTAAGTAAACTAAGAAATATTGAGAAAAGGGAAAAAAACCTTGTTTAAATTTTTATTTTTTCAATTTAAAATGTTTTTTTTTATTTATTTTTTATTTTTAAACGCAGGGAATTTTCCGGAATTTTGACTTAGGCTCACAATCACCCCTGCATAGGTCAGGGGTGGCGAACCTTTATGCACCAACGTGCCATTTTTTCTAAAAAATTGTTTAATTTGGTCATAGACGTGCCGTCAAACAATTTTGACTTCGTGATTATTGGGAAAATAATAACACTAAATACTATCAACTCAAAACTCTTTATTTGCTATGAAAAAGAATACATTTCGCAATGTCTCAGTTGCGCATAATTCAACTTAAAGTAACATCAGTGTGACTTCTGTTGCTGCAGATTATATGACAAATAACTTATATTAGGTTGTAAGATGTTATTTTAAGCAGGTCTGTTAATTTTTTTTTTTTTTGCTAGTTATTTATTGTTAGCTTGTTTTTTTGGTAACTAATTGTTTTTTGGCATTAATTGTAATTTTTTTTGTCAATAATTGTTTATTTTTTTATGTTTATTTCTGTGAATTTTAATTTAATTGATAAATTGCTTCAGAGTGAACTTCGTGATCGGTGGCGTGCCCAAAATATTATGTGGCGTGCCATAAATGGCACGCGTGCCATTGGTTCGCCATCCCTGCCATAGGTAGAGAGATCTGCTCGGCTCCACCTGTAGCCCATTTCGATCGCCATTAGACATACCCCTCTTCTTCCTCTGTCAGCAAAAATTAACAAATAACAAGTATCCCCCCCCTTGACATGCTTACATAATATTTGAACAACCCCTTAATGGACTTATATGATGAAGTTTTTTCAGCTTGTTCAAAGTGATTTCCTGATATGTATGCATGATTGAGATATCCTAAATCTATACATAATTCTGAGGGCTATTGTAGTGTGTCTACCACTACAAAAATACAATTCCAATTCACTATATAAGACAGGGTGCGTAGCGTTTTTTAAAGATGCTTTTTTCATTAGGTGTTTTTAAAAAGTGCTTAATTTTTCCATTTTGAAAAGGAGATTTTACGTGTACATTTACCATGATGATTTTCGCTACGAATTATGCAAAAAGACACGGTTCACATTGTTCTATTCAACGTTTTCACAATTAATTCAACCCTATTTCGGCGTATTGTCTGTCCGTAGCGTAGGAAAATGCCAAAAGTTTTTTTTTGACATGACGGTTTAAAACAGGAAAAAACAGTTAATTGTCAAAAAATTTTAAAGCGCTTGAAAATATTTTCTGAGTGCTTAAAAGGTGCTTATTTTTTGTTGAATAATTTGGCTACGCACCCTGTAAGACATATTAACTCGATTCTATCTTGGGGTACCTTTTCAGATGAAGGTTGACTTTGTCGATAACTACTAACTGGTCACCTTTCAGACGTGTTGTGAACATGCCTACCTTGACAGAAACGGCCACTTCGATATGAATACGTCTACTTCAATGGATTCCCCATTGAACAGTTGACTTGTGACTGCAGGATTATCCATTTCCTGGCGCGGTTGCTACTCAGTCAAGATCACACACAACGTCGGCACGTCGGCCTGTATACACTCAACTGCTAATGGCAACATAGGAGCGACCACAACCATGAACTTAATACAGCTCTCGCGTTCAGCACTTAAAAGGTACGGTGATCTTATTACAGCTCTCCCGGCTTCTCACAAAACAGCAATGAATCAACTAGGGGTATCCGTTCATCGAATTTTATCACAGATATAATTCTGGTGGGGGAGTACTATAGTCTGTATACCACTACAAAAATATAATTCCAATTCAGTAGTATATAAGACATGTTAACTGGATTCTATGTTGGGGTACCTTTTCGTAGATGAAGGTTGACTTTGTCGGTAACTACTATCCCCACAGCTATGGTTGTGTGTTAACTTTCTACGAGTGATTGAAAGTCAAAATTTACAGAAAAGAAGCTACGCAAAAATTTCCTTGTAGATTTAACGTGAAGTGTATCAACAAGATATCTTTGTCTGACTGAATCTCAAAATTATTAGCATGCATTCTTTTGTGAAATTATTGACACTTAAAAACTGTGATGAAGATATTTGGGTAATTCTATAAAAAGTTATTCATGTTGTTATCCTGGAGAAATTATTTTAGTTTTAACAATAAGCCTGCCATGGAAACTAAATTATGCTAAAGTTGTCTTAGAAGTTTGAAATTAAGAGTCAATGGCAATTAGACGTATACTTTTTACCAATTTTTATATTCTACATCTACACAAATGTTGTGAAATTTCAGCAATTTATAGCAGCTAACAAGAAAGAAAGTTACTTGTTTAGGATAAAATTGACCCGAAGACCCTGGTGTTGCTCTCCCACTAAATTGTGTTTTTCCAAAACCAAGTTCACCATTACTCTGGACAATTAAATAAATAACATTTTGTTACCTATGAGTTAGCAATTGATTTTTATACATACATATAGATTTTGTTGGGTTTAAAATTGTATCTTATTTTCGGTAATTTTTACCTAAAAAAAATAAGTTGAAAATAGTGAACATGACATTGAGGATTCTAAATACATGGCCTCCTGTAATCACCACAGGGGTCGACACGAGTTACTTTTTTTATTAAAATGTAGCTTTTTTTCGCAATCAACAAGAAAAAGGTGGAAATCGACGGAGCAAATACTAAGAATGCCAAGAGACAAGTTTCTCCCTCCTGGGCCTCAAATGGCAGGAGAAAGCTTAGACTGACTGAAAAATACAGATAGATATTAAGAATGTTTAAAGAATTAGAGGAAGTCAAAAACAGGAGTAGTAAAGAGACAAAAAGTTACTTTATTCAGCTTTGGTAACTTTTAATCACTTTATATTTTTCACATATGATTATTCTGCTGTCTTCCGCCTATTTAATAATAGTTGCCTTATGTTGTTGTGTACAATGGTGTTAGATATACGAGGGTAGATCAAATATAAATACGACTTCTTTAATAACTAAGTATTGAGCCGCGATGGCTCAGGGGATAGAGCGTTCGCCTTCCAATGAGGTGAACCGAGTTCAACTCCCAGCAATGACTGGTCGATACGAATCCGGCTTGCATCGACTGTGAAATATCCTCAGTGGTAGACGGATTATGTTAGTCCCTATGCCGTCAGGCTAATCGTGGAAGGTTCTCGTGGTCTTCCTCTCCATGTTACGCAAATGCGGGTTAGTTCCATCAAAAAGTCCTCCACGAAGGCACATTTCTCCCAATGCTTGACCCAGGAGTTCCCTTGTCTTCTGAATTGGGTTCAAAATTACAAGGCTATGGAGTTGAACATAAATAGTCGTAAACCCAAATAATAGGGGCGGCTGTATGGGGCCAATATCGGAAAATAACAGCCCTTTGAACACTGATTGAATCAAGATTCGTGAATATTGGTCCAATGAGGGCCCGTTATTTTGCTGCTGGGGTTTGTATGCATCATTTGTATACTTGAGCCCTCGACAGGGCATCATTGCCGAACTGTGCCTCTAATATGAGTCAAATTTCAATAGGTTTGATATTTTTCTCGCTAAAAAATTTAATTATTATGCGTCGTGAAACTGCATTAGGTCCCGCAGTGGACTGATCGTTAAGACACGGTTCCCAACAGATCACCGAAGTCAAGCATCACTGGCTCAGTCTGGGTAGGGACCGAGGGTGTGCGGTATTGGTCCTCGTTAAACTGTTCTACCGTAAAGTGCTCGACTTCGCGTTCAGGTCGTCGGGCTACTGAAGCGGGGGTGCCATCCCCTCTGCAGAGGATCAAAATTGTGATGGCATGTCTTCGGATCATCCTCAGGGATGTTTCCCAGACCGTCGCCAATAGCCCATTGTGCAGCTCTAGTGCGACGTAAATGAACTACAAACAAACAAGCTGCATTAGGCTCACTTATGATTCAAGTTACTAAAAAAAAGGACTTGAAGAACTAAATTTATACCGTCAAATAATTATTAAGACTAGATAAAGTCGGTCCCGCAGTGGACTGATCGTAAAGACACGGTTTCCAGTAGAACACCGAAGTCAAGAGTCAGAGACTGCGGTCAGTAAGCGGGTGAATGACCACTTTGATTTGCCTGCCTAGGGACCGAGGATGCCCGGTATCGGCCCTCGTTAAACTGTTCTACCGTAAAGTGCTCGACTTCGCGTTCAGGTCGTTGGGATACCGAAGCGGGGGTGCCATCCCCTCTGCAGAGGATCAAAATTGTGATGGCATGTCTTCGGAATCATCCTTAGGGATGTTTCCCAGACCGTCGCCAATAGCCCATTGTGCAGCTCTAGTGCGACGTAAATGAACTACAAACAAACAAACCGCATTAGGCTCACTTATAATTCAAGTTACTAAAAAAAAAAGGACTTGAAGAACTAAATTTATACCTTCAAATAATTATTAAGACTAGATAAAGTCAGTCCCGCAGTGGACTGATCGTAAAGACACGGTTCCCAGAAGAACACCGAAGTCAAGAGTCAGAGGCTGCGGTCAGTAAGCGGGTGAATGACCACTTTGACTTGCCTGCCTGGGGACCGAGGATGCGCGGTATCGGTCCTCGTTAAACTGTTCTACCTTAAAGTGCTCGACTTCGCGAGCAAGTGGTCGGGCTACAAAAGCAGGGGAGCCACACCCTCTGCCGAGGATCAAAATTGCGATGATCCGGTCTTCGGACCATCCTCAGGAATGTTTCCCAGACTCGCCAATAGCCCATTGTGCAGCCCTAGTGAGACGTAAAAAAAGTACCTAACTAGATTAAGTCCCCGTGATAACGAGAATAAAAATTGCCTGCATTAAAAAAAGGTTCATTTATATTAGGTGGGCTGGGAGGTAATGTCATTTCAGTGCATTATATATTTGTTATCAAGATTTTATTTTTAATCAATAATGTATTCACCCTCGTTAGCAATAACCTTTCTATGCCGGATCGATAATGAATCGAAACAAGTGAATTAGTTTATAAGACTAACGAATATTTAATGCGGCAAAACGACATTACTTTCCCGTCCCCCTAATACTTGATCCACCTACGTATATATGAAAGGTGATGATGATACATCCTGTAAACAATAGAGCATTTTCTACTTTAATTTGTTTAGTATGTGATGCATTTGACACACACAAAAAATTAGACAAAAATTTTAAATTTTATTTGACAGTCATTAACATACAACAAGGCTGTCTAAAGCAGATAACATTCTTAAAGATAATTTCTTGATAGACATTTCTTTTCTTCCTATACAAGCATTCAATGCAGAGAATAACTCTATTCAGGAGCATTTTTTTTTTCAAAACTAGAAAGATTATCTGCCTAATAAAACTTATAACAAAGTTTGTTTACAATAAGAAAAATGTGAAAGGATGGAAAATTTCAAACAAAAATATTGTACAAATGACAACTCCGAGCAACTGAATCTAGTTAAGAGATAACTTACACTGAGAGTTAAAACAAAATTTAATTTACATTAAGGATGGAGTGAGCTTAAAATTAATATGTTTTTTTTTTCTTCCCTCCTTTTTAAAATTATTCGAAGTTTTATATTCTAAATTATGATAGCTATACTTGATATTTTTATGTTACAAGTTATAAAAAAAAAAATGAAAAATTTCCTGATGAAACTGTATTTTATTAAGTAGTTATGATTAGGTTAAAATTTTGAAAAAGAACTAAAATATGTTTATGTTTCTAATAAACTAAAAATATATAAGGCCAAAATCTTAAGAGTTAGAAATGTATTCTTTTGTAAGTGTCGTATTTCATACTTCAACGATCCAGTAATCGTTATTTTATAGAATACCTAGTTAAATCGTTGAATTCTTTAATTTTATATATGCTTTAATTGACTTATTGAATTATTTCATGAAATACCTAATTATNTTTTTAATAAACTAAAAATATATAAGGCCAAAATCTTAAGAGTTAGAAATGTATTCTTTTGTAAGTGTCGTATTTCATACTTCAACGATCCAGTAATCGTTATTTTATAGAATACCTAGTTAAATCGTTGAATTCTTTAATTTTATATATGCTTTAATTGACTTATTGAATTATTTCATGAAATACCTAATTATTCTATGAAAAAACAGATTTCACACATTAACGGTAATAAAAATATTCCAATAAAATGTATTGTAATAAATTTATAATAATAATTACTTTTCTGCCAATTCTTGATAAATAACATAAAAAAAGATACATTGGAACTTTCCGAAGCTCTATATACTTTATGGACACTTCTTATCAAGACAAACAATACAAGTTTAGACTCTTTTAAAAATATATTCCTTTTTTTTAAATTAAAAATTCCCCAAATCAATTTAATTACTACAATCACTTTTAACCAATTTAAGCTTTCTTTATATATAACTATCAATTTAATAATACTATTAAACAATCTGAATTTTTTCAACGGTTTTATGTGTGTCTAGGTTAACATGCGCACACATTTTTCACAAAACATACATACAATATAAATAAAAATTGATTAATAGAAAAAATAATAAATAATCTTTGGCAAATGTATATATGTACAACAAAGTTTTTGAAATCAACATAACCAACAATGGCTTGACAAACTATGCAGCTTCTACAGTACCTTTTGCTTCAGTGATTCTAAAGCAAGATATTTTACATAGCACTCATAATTCATTTCGGTCACATAAAAACACAACTTATAATACTGATATTTTTGAAAGAAACCAAAATATGCAACTTATAAGTTAAGCTTATCTTAAGGAGAACTCATCAATTGCCAGTTATCTTAAGCTAATTTTATGGAGAAAAAGCTTTTTTTAACAACAAATATCTTAGAAAGTTGCAATTTTTATTTAAAGTAGTTATGCTATGTTTGTTTTTGTATGTGACAACAGTATACTCTCGATATCTTAAAGTTGAAGGGAAGATAAAGAAATTTCGAGATAGTGTTGAGATAACAAGTTCTGAACTAAATATGTTCTAAAACATAGAAAACTAAATTCTAAAATATTACTTTAAAAAGTAGAGTCATAAGATTAACTTCTATTAAATTTGTATGTAACGATAGTCGACAGTAAGTCTAAATACAACAATGGTCATTTTATTTTTAAAAGTAAGACATAATTATGCATTAAATAGAAAATTGGATAGCAATGAACTGTGATTTTTGTGAAAAAATTTATTTTCTATTTTGACAAAAATTCGACATAGCAAGGTTTTGAGAAGAAACCCTTCGACATAGGAATTCAAATTAACATTAGGAGGATATGTAATGGCAAAGTATTTTTAGACATAAGGTTTTCGAGAAATTGGAGTTCGAGATATCGAGAGTATACTTCATTTTACTTCAAAAAGGGGGAGGGATAGGTTGAAATGTGCACTTTCTGAAGTTCTATAGCGTACGGGGCCTGGGCACAGTCTCGGGAAAGGCTTCAAATGTTTGTTATTAATATTTGATATGTATACATCTACTTTATGTGATACTTATGCAATCATTAGTTTGATTTATTTAATGATTAATATAATTAGAATTCAATCTTTTAAAAGATGCTATTAATATTCTGTACAAGATTTAAAATTTTTTATCACAAAAAGATGTAATAATTTTAAAATTTAAGCAAGTTTGCTAACATTTGAGTCTTTTTTTTTTTTTTTTTTGAAAGTGTGACTTTTTGATGTTGAAAACTAAAAATAGTACTACATTTCTAAGGGGAGCATCAAGCCGAACTCCTGCTTCACTAATCACTTTTTTGATGAAATTAAATATGATTTAGAGCATTCATAAATGTACAGAAAATCTTCTGGTATGAAAATATACAGTAAGTGTATGCTTTAATTATTTCAAGAGCAATTTTAACGAGCCTCAGCATAACTACAAAACCAAATCAACTTTTAACAGTTTTAATTGATTAAATAAATACCAAAATCAATGCTTGACTTTTTTAGATATTTGTGCAAAAATTTTTCACTTTTCTCTCATATGAGTTAGCATTAGTAAAAACAAAATAAACAAAAAAGAATAGAACAGATAATATTACCAAAGGTTGTAATATAAAACAATTTGTAAAATATTTGAATTTACTGAAATAATTGTTTAATGGTAAATAAATTTTGAAAATATCAAAATTGTTAATAAGAAAAACAGCATATATAAATATATTTAACCCTTTCGCGACGAGTTTTCTTTTATAACCTTTCATATATAATATAAATTTTTTTTTTAATATTTATTAAAATATTGTAAGTAAAAATTTTGATAAACAATAATTTTGATATTCTCACTTGATTTAAGCAATTTATAATATATTATATTACAGAATTTTCAACTTTATATAAAAAATCTTTTTTTTTTTCAATTGCAATATTATATTACATATTTTAAATATTTATTATTTTTTTTAAAATATAGCATTTAAAATGCAACAATTCATTTTTAATTGAATATATTATTTAGTGTTATTTATTAGAAATTCAATAGACTATTTTCGAAAAATTAAATCATAATTGCACAATTTGATACATAAAACAAACTCTTTTAGACATGAAGACATTAGAAATGCAAACTTTACCAAGTCCAAGAATAAAAAAAATCAGTTATTTAAAAGCTTCAACTTCTTCAAACTTTTTATTAAAAAGATTTTCATGCATTTAAAATTCACAGAAGAACATTTACAAGTTATATTTAAATATTTTTCATAAACCTCTTTTGATTATTTATAATGGACTTGGTAGGGTTTGATATGTATTATTTCAAATATAAATACACAAACTTTGGTAGTCAACCAAAAAGATTTCAATAAAAATTTTCTTGGTTTACGTATAACAAAAAAAAATTACAATGGTCCAAAAGTTCCATTAAAATTCTCGAATCAATAGCAAAAACTTCTTACTAATACATCTTAATCAAAACACAAGAAATTAGCCATTGTATGACAGAGTTTTTTTTTATCTCACTGTATTACAGAATTTTAATACAACAAATCATTTTTGTAATGCATTTATTAGCATTTCATGATATAATGATCTATAGCGGAAGTCGTTATGGAGAAATCTTCAGAGGAAGGCATTGGCCCACATTGGGCTGTCTTGCCATCTATGATGATGAGCATTTGATGATACCAAAATGAAGAAATATTAATATTATTATCTCATACTATGATTTTCTTCAAGTGGTAATGAAATGATATTCTAAAAACAAACTGAAGTGTAAGCAAAAATATTTATATACTTTATCGGGATCCAACTATCATTTAATCATGCACTTATGTATATATATTTAATTTATTTGCGGTGGTGGTTAAATTCATTTTTAATTTAGAAATTTAAGAATAAAATAGAAAAGCAAAAGTTTTGCCATCACTTTATTAAAGAAAAAATTTATGGAAAATCCACTGCTAAACTTAAATGTACTATGTCTTACTCTAAACAATATTTTATCTTATAAATTTAGAAGATAGTATAATTTCTAAAAGAAAATAATATTTTTATTTCATATATTTTATTTAACAGGATGAACTTGAAAGGCTTTTTAACAATTACAGATAGTTAAGGTATGGAAAGGACGTTTTTAAATTTCAAGTACCGAAAAAAAGATCTAACAAATGGACAAAATTGAAAAAAAAAACTCATGATTGAAATAGTAGTCTGATTGAAATAGTCTAGATTTCTATGGCCAAGAAACTTATGAAGCAAATTTTTTCGTGGAATTCGTCGTATGTGGGTGGACCTTGTAGGATCATCATTCCAGGAACTTCCATCTGCTTTTGAACCTGAAGAAATTCTTGTTCGGGCATCGCTATCGTACGGATCAGCTGTCTCCAAAATTTTATGAACACGGGATAGCATAAACTTATCCCACAATATGTCAAGTGTAACAATTCCAGTGGTTCTTGAGTTGAGAAAAAGATAAAATATTGCTGTATCTTTTGCGAAATATCTCTCTGGGTAATTATGTTTTGTTTCTTTTTATAACCCTTGGTAAACTTAATTCCCACATGAAAATTGAATAATATATAATGTGAGATTTGAAAACTACAAACAGTGCAATATTAGATACCAGAATTTTTTGATACATAATTCACAAAGGAGGAAAAAAAAAATAACCAGATTGCTGCAACATTACTTATTGAGCATTACTGCTCTTGCAGCATTACTACCATTTTGGGAAACTCGAGAATGAAACTAAAATTACGAACCTCTGCTCTCTAACTCAAATGTGTTTTTTATTTTATATGAACGATTGCAAGGGTAAATATATGCCCCCCTCAAAATTTAGAAAAAGTCTCTTTATTTCAGAAAAAAAATGATGTGTTGTCATAGATTTAAATTTTGGTAAAACAGAAATCAAAAATTTCAACATTCAATTTTGTCCCCCTCAAAAATTAGAAGCCTCAGATATATATTTTGATGCAGATTATGTCTTGTGTTTTGTAAGATATGTGTTTTTGAGTTGAATGGGAGACTTTTGGACAACACTTTAAAATAAAATCACAGAAATAAATTTAAAAAAATAATCATTACATCCTAATCAATAATCCTTTCAGACACACACTAATGCCAAGCACTTAATCTATTCTTAAAAGCTCTCAAAGCACCTTCTTCATTTCTTGAAATCGATCATTCAGTTTTTCAGCTAGAAGAAACTTACTTTACTAGATATCTCTAACATGATTTAAACTTCATATAGATATGAGCAGTTAACACATACAGAAACATGTAAGACTCTGACACTAGTTTATATGAGACTGGAAAAAAGAAAAACATGAAAAATTGTTGCAGTACAAAAACTTATAAAATGAATGTTATTCGAGAGTATGAAGGTTTACATAAATCAACATTACAAAAAATTTTCAATACAAAAATTCTGAGATATTCAGAAAAAACGTTATTTTCCTTGACAAGCCAAATACTTGCAAGTCAGCGTTGTTTATCATCTTTAAACCTCAAATGATGAAGTGCAAAAAATCGATACTCATCCTATATAATGGCTATGTTGTTTTCAAGTCGCAAAACTGATTCCAACTGGACTAAACAATATTTATCTAATGATAAAAATAGAGAACCAGTTCTATGTGGACGTAAATTTATAAATAACAAATTCTAAGATGTTAATTTTTGCTTCAAAAGAAGCAAAAATTCATGGTTTTACATAAAATGGGCAAAGCGAACAATTCAGAGAATTGCATTTGATTTTAAGCATAATAAGAAAAAATTATTTACAAGTAGAAATACTAGATCTTCATATTGTGTTCTGAGCCATTTTTTTTTTCATCAAACAGAAACATTTCTAACCTTTTTATTCCAAAGAATATTATGTCATGGCAAGATAGATGTAACTATTGAATATAGGTGAACAACAGTTGGCACAGAGACTATGTTCATTATTTGTTTCGGCGACTAGAAAAATGTGAGCAGTATAAAGGACAAGTACCAAAAATCTTTCCGAAAGAAGACAGAGCCAGAGCACCAAAAATATTGAGCCCTATTAGCTTAAATATATTTATCGCTGAGATAAATGAGTCGTTTCACTTCGTTTCGGTGGTGGTGGGGGTGGCCGTTTCTTTGGAGTAGCAGAGTCTTCTGCAGAGTTGCAGCATTGCATCATGCTCTGTGACAAAGACCTTGGTCTCCAAGTATGTGGTAGAGGGGGAGGAGGTGGTGGGGGAGGTGGCCCCAGTGTTTGGCTTTGAGAGTTTGGAGGCAGGTAGCAATGGTCGCGGAAGCCGAGAATTTCATTGGGAGTAGAACTCAAATCCACGGATAACTGTTGAGCAACTTTCCACTTCTTTTCCATGACTTTCTGAAGGTCCTTTAAAAATGTACGAGGAGGTGGCGTGATACGTGACGCTTTTTGACCAGGGAGTGTGGCAGGTGTCTGATTTCTCCTGAATAGGACAGGTCCATCTTGTGACAATCTAGTTTCTTCCTTTCTGACAGGCGGAAGGGGACGCTCAGAGAATTTCATGCCACGTGGTATAGTAGACGTCGGTGGAATAGGCGGAGGAGGAGGTGGTGGTATGGCATTGCTCGGAAGATCTGGTATAATATCTAAGGTCATGGGGACACTAGTTCTACGATCATTCTTGGGGCACGCAAAACTGGTAACATTACCAGAGTGATCTTGTTTCCAAATGTCTTTACCTAGCAGACTACGTTGAGGTGGTTTGCTAGAAACACGGGACAGGCTGCTTACACCCTGTTTCAACTCGGCAAGAAAGGACAGTGGTTGATGCGGGATGTCTGCCTCAGACATACGCCTGTCAGTCTTTTGTGGCATGTTTCGAAGAGATCTCAAAGGGGATTCTGGGCTATTTTGCTTCTGTAGTCGCTCTCTGGTAGGTGTGGACTGGGGTGAAGGAGGGGGAGGGAGAGAGTTCAAGCTAGAAGTGCTGGGCCAACTGCATTCTTCTGATAAATCTAATGGTGGGGGAGGTGGTGGTAAAGAATCTAGGCTGGTCGTACTTCCTCGAAATGCTTCTGGAGGAGGTGGAGGTAAAAGAGCAATATCAAGGCTCTCAATTGAGCTGCTTACAGACATAGGAGGTGGTGGTAGTGTAAAATCGCCCCACTGCCTTTCTTGATTACTGAGTCTAGAATTCAAAGCAGCAATTTCAGACGATTTTCTGTTAAGACTTTTCATAATTCCATTCACCATTATTTGATCATCTGTTTGAGATCGACGCAAACTAAATCGTTTGTTTAAAGGTTTTGTGAGTGTTGCATTATTGGCAGTGCTGTTGCTATGGGTCAGACGTTCCCGGTTTAACATCATATGGAAATTATCTTCAGACTGTTTCGCAATGTTTCTTGTGGTATAAGTAAGAGGAATTTTAGGAGTAAGACTCGGTTTTCTTTTCAGAGATCCGACTGGTATCTCCGAGGGTTCGAATGGCATTTGCTCGGCTGTGGGCGTACTCACACTTGAGCGTTCTGATAAGCAACCACTGCTACTGCTCGTACTCGACTTGACAGAATCGTGTCTAGTCATGTGGTCCTTAGAACTGATCCATTCCATAGGTGTAGGAGTAGGAGTGGATTCCGAACTGCGGTTGCTCAAGATGTCTGCTTCAGACTGCTCAGGTGTGTGAGGAGCAGCATGAGGTCCAGAGAAAACAACATCTTCTAAGGAAATATCTTGCCTTTCTGGACTGCCTGAGCTGCCAGAACTATCTGAGCTCACTGCCAATGTCTTTGCCATAGATGACACAGAGAAACTTCGAGCATGAGCGAGGGTTTCCAAGTCCTCCTCTACTATATCACGCATAAGGTTATCATAGTTCTCTTTTAGAAGTGGGCCAAACTAAAATATTAAAATAAAGAAAAAACACATCAAAAACATGAAATCTCGAGCAAATTTCAGTCTGAAAATAATTAAGTGGAAAGTAATCTGTTATAGTAATGATTATGTTGGGTATGGTTAGTTTTATACAACAGCAATATTACGGAAAATATTTTCCTCCCATTATTACTTTTACTATGACCCAGATAATTTTTACAGAATTTAATTAAAACCTTAAAACTAACGAAGATTAAGCAAACATTCCTATTTTAAACATTTAAAATTTGATTACTTTAAATTAATGATATAAACACAAAAAAAAACATTTAATTCTATATATTAATTTATGTATACAGTCAAACTCACTTATAATGTATGTGAAGGGGCCGTAATATTTGCTCGTTACAACTGTTAGTAAAAAACTGGTTTGAGAGAAAATCATGCAAATTCATATACTTAGGAAAATAAAAATATAGTACCTACTTGTTTTTTTAAAATTTCTGTACAGTACAAAAGAAATGAGTTGCTTAGAACTGTCTCATGTGCTATTATTCTTCAAATATGACTTGTGACCCAAAAAACATTGAAAAAATTAGTCGGCCCAAAAAACCTAAATCATTTATTCACGAAGGATTTAATTAAGCTGGTGAGGTGGAATTAAAAGTAGAAATTTTATGAATCGCCGAACATTGCACACTAAAAACATGGTTCACTCATTACAAGACAGCTATCAGATTTGTTTGTTAAATCAGGACTCGTCATAAGCGAGTGCAACTGTATATTTCCAAATAGCAAAAAAAAGTATTTAAAAAATAACATTATACTCTGTTTATGAATCCTAGTAGAATCAATCAGTACAGTAATTGATTACAACTGTGATTACAGAAAACTACTATGTAATCAATTACTTGTAATCACGATTACAGGTAATTGCGATTACAAGTAATCATAATTTTTGATTACATCAGAGTAGGGCAACAATGATTACATTTTTCAATTACAGTAATCATTATTAAAATTGTAATCTTGATTGCATAACCAATTCCTGTAATAATTACATAACCAATTCCTGTAATCAATTACTGGTAATCAAAATATACCATTACATGCAATCTGGATTATATGTAATTATTATTACCCTTAATCTAAATATACGATTTATACTATTGCATACCAATATATGATTATATTTTACAGTAGATAGCATAATGTATTGTAATCATGATTACAGCTATAATCAAAGTTGTAATCATGATTACAAGTAATTGATTACTGTAATCGAAAAATGTAATCAATTACATTCTTGCCCAACTCTGGAATCAATATATAATGTACTATTTTGGGTTATTTAATATAGAAAAATAATATCACATAGAAGCAAAATATAGCGTCCATGGTTACAGGCTAATGATATATAATCAGTAGTCATTTAGAAATACTCTGAATATTAAGGTTTCAGGACAGCAAATTTAAACATAACAAATCATGTCCTTGAAAACAATTGTTATTTGAAAGAACACAAATCAAATTATACATACCTTAGCAATACGTATTCCCATTACCCATAATTTTAAAGTTTGTTCATCTTCGGCACAGAGGTACTTGATGTACTTGGACGATTTCGTTTGAATCTGTGGATGCTGTAACAGATAAAATATGGATTAACAATTGACATATTGTGATTTTCAACAATTTTAAAACTAAAACGAAATTTTAAAAAAATTAGTACTACTACAATTATTTATAAAATAAAAAAGGACCAGACCCCCGTGGCGACAAGGTGACATTGTCGCAGAGCATTATAGAGTTCTTGCAGAAAGATTTTTTATTTGGGAAGCAAAAAAGTTTTTTATCTGCAGAATATTTTGAAAGATTTTTTTTTTTCTATAGAACTTTTTTTTTTCCTTTTCTGCAGAATAATTTTCAAAAAATTCCTCTTTCGGACATCAGATAGGGAAAAAACGTTCATGATTTTTTTTTTACTTTCCTTTGAGAATAAAAAAATTTTTTAAAAAAACCATGCTACACAAATAATTCTTAGAACATGAGAATATAGCTAATATCATAATATGTATTCTTTTATATGTATATTAAAAAAAATTTATTATTCATAATTTAAAAAATAATATTTTGTTCTATTCCATACATGACGGCTTTTTTTTTTAAATTTTTATTTTTGTAAACCAGAAGTACTTCTGTTACTTGAAATTAGTAATATATATATATATATGCTACGATTACAAATGTCTTTCAGAAAGGTATTAGTACTAGCGGGAATTATCGCAGAAAGCTCGAAAAAATTCTGACACAGGGGACCATACTTAATAAAGATAATTGAAATATTAAAAAATTTAATAATTTAGTGCTATATAGTATCAGGGTTGACTTGATTTAAATCACTTGATTTTTTTTTAAAAAAATATTCATTGATCAACAAATTTTTTTTGCATACTATTATTTAGATGACTTAAAAATAATAGTTTCATTTCATATGTATCCAAGTTATGAAGTACCAGTAGTTTTGTATTCATGACAGAAGATTCACCAACAAGTAAAAAAAAAAAAACTTACTTTAATAGCAAATCCAAAATCTGTAGGAGCTTTGTATTTTTTCTTCCAACCAATACTTGTGTAAACATTACTCATTTCAAATGTTGTTAAACAAATCAAATCTTTAGACAACTAAAAGCAAATAAAATAAAATATATTAACAATGTACAACAGTCACATAACAATTTTGGCCAGGCACCTATAAAGTCTATAAGTATCTAAAAAAATATTTGGGAAACAAAAGCATGAATAAAAAAAAACTTATAACGAGATGAATTAAAAATAGAAGCACAAGATCATTTATGGAACATTAGAGAGCTATCGATTTTTGATCAGAATAGTTTTTTAAGATTTATACTATACAAGTTTTTCCATTTATTTTGCAAGGTTATTACTAACCCGGTCTGTTTTTTTTTATTATCACTAAATAACATATTTCATTGTAAATAAGATGCTACACAATATCTATATTGTAATTTTTCATTTAAATTCACATTATTATTGTTAATTTAAAAAAAGAAATATATATCTAATAAATACATGTAAGTAGACCATTGAAAAGAGTACAGACTAACAATCTTTTAGTTACTTATCCTTTGCACCAGTTTATAAATTTTCTTATCTTACTATCACCTCTGTAATATTTCGGTAACAAGGATTCATCTTGATGCACTTAAGGGAACGCCATAGCAGGGGAGAAACTATTCGCCGCAAATTCTCTTTCACTTCCAAAACTAATTTGAAATTAAAAGTTTAGAAAAAGTGAGTTCAGACAAACCTAGAGTAAGTCATGAAATTTCGAATACTGAAAAGAAATTTTTAAAATATCAAAATGAAAATAAATTATGAGCAGATAACTTAGGATTACGTAATGGAGAAGTTCGCATTTGTTTGCATTTTGATATTTTGAAGATTTTTTTCAGCAATTGAAACTTTATGGCTTACTCTAGGTTTGTCTGAACTCACTTTGTTAAATTTTGAATTAGTAATGGAGGTGAATGAAAATTTGCAAAGAAAAGTTTTTTCAGTGGTATGGCGTCCTTTTTAAGGGTTAAGCTAACACATTTGCTTCTCAGTTTATATTTTAACAGCTGCTACCTACCATATTATGATAGGCTAGAAATTTCTTTTTTATATCTTTTTTGATGCCCTAAGGAGGAACATTAAAATCATCAGCACGAGAATATTTTACAGCCCAACCATGCGTAAAAAACCATATAATAAATGGCGAATTTAGTGAAATGATATCAATCATTACATCTAACTCTATTTATATCCATTAGTCAAATTCATTCCTATTACTTTCTATACAGTGTTGTATTCATTTCTATTACTTCTTATTCAAAATTGGATTCATTCCTATTACTTCCAGACAGAATTGCATTCATTCCTATTACTTCAAGACAAAGTTGCATTCATTTCTATAACTTCAAGACAGAATTGCGTTCATTTCTGTAAATTCCAGGCAGAATTGCATTGAAAGTAATTCTGTATAAGAAGCAGCAATCTTAAAGGACAATATTTATTGTTGTTTCTTTTGCACACAATTTGAAAAAATTGTGAGGGATAAGATGTTAAGGAACAGCTTCGTACTGGTTCCAATTTTTTTTCTGTGACAATTATTTTCATAATAACAGTGGAAACATACTTCCTCACTACTAATTCCCCAATCGATTTTCCTTTAAACAATTTTTGATAAACAATTTTTATTCCTTTTTTTTTTTTTTTTTTTTTTAATTTTNTTTTTTTTTTTTTTTTAAAGTTCTTTTTTCATCATAATTGAAAAAAAATTGTTCCAAGCATGCAATTTTAATTTGAAGTTTAGTTATTAAGAAACAGCTTTACACCAGCACCCATTAAAATTAGTCTTTTAAAAGACAAGGGAAAAATCTTAGGAAATAGTTACATTTGATTTAGATCATTTAGTTAAAACTTACTTTTGATTTTCCTTTGGGACAATAATAAATACCAGAAGCTCTTAATACAAAAAAGTGCTTCTTCCAAGCTTTTTTGCCATCACTTTTTAAATAAAGAGCACTTTCAACCTCTGGAACACTAGACGATGAAAAGAATTCCTGCAAAAAAGAGCAATATATTAATTATTTTTAACAAAATAATATTCTTTACAGTTATTTAAAGTAATAAAAAATACAAGTTACTGTATTTTTGTTCAGAATACACATAAAAAGTTAAGTATATATTTATCTTAGCAGAGCAAAAGGAATCGTTTCTGCCTGAGCCATTTAAAATAACATTTTTAACTTTTTTTTTCTCCACACGATTTTTTTTAACAATATTGTTAAAGAAAAGTATTGTTATCCAGTTACATATAAAAAAAAATCAAACCTTATGTCTCTTATAATCGAAAATTTAGAACACTAAGTTTCAGAATTTACCACACAGATTTTTGCAAAAACATCGATAAATTCCAAACAGTGTTCATATATAAGGTATGTATATGGTACATTATAACATATACGGTTTGTAAATATTTATCTTACTTCTAACAAGGAAGTCTTTGCATCATCATCAAGTTCAGATCCTTTTTCAGAGGAACTTCCGATTAGAAGATATTCCTATATATAAAAAAAAACATTGAATATATTATTAATTATAACTGTAGTGTTTTCAAACAATATGAAATATATATGCTACAATGAATGACCGAAATCAAGAGAATGTCTACTTTCACCGGTGAATGTCAACAATCACAGTCGCTTTGGTGAATGTCCAAAATATTTGTTATATCCGATTTGATTTTAATTCATTCGTTGATATTATATTTATTCGAAATTTTAATATCTGCTGAGGATAGATTAGGAGAAACATCAGTGTTCGGTGTACCAATTAAATGCATGCTAGGCAGTTTCATTTAAACAAAAAAAAAAAATTCAAAAAATATTTAACAATTATAATTTTTATTACTTAATTTAATAATGTTTGAATAATCTTTGAATGATATAATATTGTTGTCACAATTACGCAATTTTAAATAGCAATATAGAAAATTTGGTTCTAATCAATTCAGTCTTATAAATTTTTATTTCTCAGAAGGTTTTATTAGATTTTGTTTAAACATTGGATAATATTTAACAGAATGTAAACTTTTTAAAACTCGTAAACCAATCACTTTTGATCTCCTTTAATATTTAATACTGAATTAAATGTTAAAAGTTAATACAATTAAGTCAATGCTGTTTGCTTATTTGGTTGTTATGAGATCCTGATTATTTGGTTAACACTGTAACTGATTCATTATTTAAAAACTAATTTTTTTCTTAATGAGAAAATAAAAAGTAAAGAAAATAGTTTTCTATACTTTTTTTATATTGTCTGTGAAACTCCAACGCTTATTCAGCAAACGATATGAACCTTAACATATTTTCTCCTTAAGAAAAATTAATAAATTTAAAAATAAAATAAAAAATCAAGATAGTACCTCTGGATTAATAAATAAATCATATTTTTCATCTCTTTCCAAAAACATTAACTTATTTGGCGAGTCTCTTGCCCACAACAATAGGTTTTCAACAAGATGTTCATGATCTTCATACAACCTCTCTACGAATTAAGAAGACATATATTAAAACAAAGAATGCAAAACATAGAATATTTATATGAATCAAATTTCTTTTAAGAGAAGTTTATAGACAAGACAAGAGAAGTTTATGCACAAGAGAAGTTTATAGTCAGAGGATTATGAAAAAAATTAAGTTTTTGGACTTATAATTTTTGGGTTGAAACAAATAAATGGATTCAGTCTAACAATACATTTTAAGTTCAAACACAAGCTTTTAAATTATATTTTTAAAACTGAAGTGCAAACTTTTCAAGTTTTTACAAGTGCAGTTAGTATTAATGAAAGTTCAAATTAGAACAATTTTAGGATGTTTTTGGTACTATTCTACATAGGTATATAATTTTAACAAAATTACACATGAACCTACTATTAAATACTTAAAAAAAAAAACACTTAAGTGTTACCTTTCTTCGAATATTTAGATTAATCGTATGTACGGATAATAATTACATAAAAAACATTATAGCACCTCTGTTAACAGATGGCAGACTAAGCATATACACAATCGTAGGCTTTAACTGAAATATAAATAATAGAAAGCAATAAAACTGCCAAAAAGAATCAAAAGAGAAACATCAAGTAAAGGCCTCATGATTAGAATGAATATACAATAAGCATACATAACATATTTCTATATAAACTTTTATAACTGTTACAGGAATTTTCACAACAACCGCAATGGCCACAGTATGATTGAAACACAACATTTTAGAGAACAATATTTGATCAGAAATATGAATAGATTTTACTTGATTAAAAACTTTATTCGATTAAAAAGTTTAAAGTAGGAAATAACAGTCGGCCAAAGAAGGGGCCCTTGAATTTGAGCGCTGGAAACTTGCCGGCCGTTACTTCCTATTTATATATTTTTGAAGCGAATAAAGTTTCTAATTGAGCAGCATCTTACTGCTTCAGTTTCTTGGGTTGTTCTTCTATTTATTTAATGAGCATATTTTGTTTCAAATAAATATTTTATATGCTTTCTTTTGTATTTCAAAACCGATCCCACTCATTTTGGAATAAATGCTAACACTTTTTAGGTTTGATAATTCGCCTTCAACAATTTCCAAAAAATTATAAAATCTTTATACTATATCTAAGAACAAATCTGGTTATTTTTCATTCTGCAATCCAGTCTCCTTCAGAGAGGCCATGGAAACTCAATGCGGTTAAAATCTGGAGAGTTTACTAATAATGTAAAGTATTCTCGTAACAGCCAGCGGTAGGCCATGAGAGTAAATGCGAATTGGACTTCTCAAATACGTGTTTCATTTCGAGACTAATTTGTTGTAATAAATAATATAGTATAAAAAATGTCGGACTTAAAAACAATTAAAAATTCAATAGCAATAACTGCCAAAAATTCCATAGAATTATTGCCCGAAAAAGTAAATACTCAAATGTATAATTCAAATTTTCCATATTGTTTGAAATATATCAGTATATTTAAAATTCCCATTAGTGAAATTATTGAAACTTCAAATGTTAATTATTCAATCAGTTTAAATCAAACACATTTCATTACAAAAGAAGTCAAGAAAATTTTCATACCCATAAACAATTCTGGTATATTTTCCACAAGTGTCCACCTAGGATCCATGGGTACATGATTCTTGTCTGCCAACAGACGACAAACTTGACCCACGGTCATTCTTTCATCCACCAATAAGCTTTTAGCACTGTTGTCAGCGCTGAAAGCTTTAATAAATATCTAAAAAAAAAAAATTTACATTTTCAGAAACTAAATAAAATTACTAGCAAACTTTTAAGATTTGGCAATTCAATGTAGTTTTGCATTTTTTGTACAACATTTAAAAAAAGAGAAATTTCTCCATTATTAAGTAATAACTTGTTCGGAAATCAATCAAACATATATATATATATATATATATATATATATATGAAATAACATATATTAATAGTAAAATTTCTAATTTACTTTTCTTTACGCACAGATAAATACAAAATAACAATTCTAAATTCAGGTTTTAAAAGACACTAATAACAAGAGGTGTTATAAACTGAAATGCATGAAAATTCTTAATTCAAAAAATAACCAATATAACATTTAATCGGTTGCATTTTTTTAAAGATATATCTTCAGACAATAATCCAGCTGAAGTCATGTCCCATAGCCTAAATGCTGGGGACATTGCAGAATGCAAAATCTGGTGGTTTGGCCCAGATTTAAACTGGCTTTGTGCAGAAACGAAATTTAGAGAACTATAGGAACAAACTATTTCGAACATTGACTATGAAAAGGAACTGAAAACATTACTGATCACTAATTTGCAGCACATTCAATAAAAAACCTTTATAAAGTCTGATATAAGACTTTAGAGGTTTTTTTCCTTTATTAGTTAATAAAATACTTTGACTTTTTAACTTACTCTTTATAAAATAATTAAAAAAAACTTTATTAGTTAAAAGAGAAATAATTTTTACAAAATAATATACAGAAGATTTATATAACACAATTCTATAAATTGCAATAATAACCATAAACTACATTAACTTAACAATCTCTAAAGCAAACCAAAATTTGTTGGATTTTATTTTTAATGCTCAAAACAGTTTCAATTTTTTTTTCAAAAGAACAATTAGTTAAGAGCATATATTTGAGTTTTAAAAAATCTGCAATGTACTTAAAAATCATTTAAAGCATTAATATTGATCTGTTCTATAGATGCCATTTTTAATAGATGAGATACATGAAATGCGCTATGTAACACAAAATTCAATATAATGTAAAGTCCCCCTAAGGTTTGCATTATAAAAATCTTCTGCTGAATTTTTTTTTATCACCTGTTTTTTTGTGACAGTTTGTCAACAATTTCTACATAATTGCTAACAATTTCTACATACTACAAAATTACAAATCAAATAAAATTGCAGAAAATACACAACAGAAGCATAGAAGAGAAAATGCAAGCAAAGAAACATTTATACAGATTTAGGGAACATCAGAGAAACAAGTTCTACCTTCTTCACGCTAGCTTCTTTAATTTTTTCTAAAGCAATTCTGATCTTTTCTGCTTTAATGCGAGCAGCTTGTTCCGCCTAAGACAGGTAGAAAGAAAGAGAAGCAAAAAAGCTGCCATCAACCACATTAATATTTGAAAAAAAAGGAGAAGAAAGAGTTAATAGATAAGTATTAGTAGTTCAGATTTTATAGTTCAGTCAACCACTGAATTAAAGATATCCCTGCAGATGCAGAGATATTGCAAGGCAAAATATTACTGGATAAAATATTGCAAGAAAGTATCTCATCATCCTGAAATACCCTACATTCCTATGAACAAAATACTAATAGTAAACAGGGTATCTCAAATTTTTAGGGGAGATATAAAGATTGAGAATTGCATAGCAACCCATGATTGGTAATGTAATTGCACAGTGAGCGAAATAAAAAACAGAACAACCTGAATACTTTTTGATCTAATTATTGGATTTTCTCGTTCTAGGACTCAATCTTAATAGTTCAAGGGGGTGGCATCAAATATGCTAATTAATTAGTGCGGACAATATTTTAAGTTACAAAATCGCACTTTCTCTGAATAAACATACTTTTTTTTACCCAAAAAGAGCAGCTGCAATCAGAGAAGTATGCTTCCAATAGTTTAGTCAGAAGAGCGGTCCAAAATTTGGAATGTTAATTTTTATCTTTTGCATATCTCCCGAAATCTCGAGAACTCTTTAGGCGAAATGAAAAAATTTTGCTCACAATTATAATATTCGTTTATCTAAAGATAAATCCATGCAAAAATTAACTTTAAAAATATACACAGGATATCTGCTACACTGTAGATTTTCAAATTCGTGACTCATTCCTAGAATTTTTCCTGACTTAACGAAGTTACTATTTTCTCCGACAAAAACACAACAATACATTTAAAAAAACATTATAATAACATTTATTGAAATGATAGGCATAACCAAAACTGTTATACTCTGCATCTTCATATTTAAAGATCTTAAATTGAAAAAAAACAGAGCAAAGAAAGAGTTGAAGCAATAAAATAGCTGAAAAAAATACAAAAGCAAATTATTTTTCTGCGGAATTATATTCTAAAAATACTTTTCTTGTTCATCCGAAAGGAAAGAAATACTCCCGATTTTTCTGGTCTCATTTCGGAATTAAAAAAATTCGCCAATGACTGGCTTGCTTCAGATAGTATTTTAAATTGATAAAATAAAAAATAAATAATAACAAAAATTCTGAAATCACAGAAGTTTAAAAGATAATTCGCTCTAGAAATGTTTTTTATTTCATTTTTTGAAAAAAATACCAGAACTTTTAAAGAACATGATAAAAACATTTTATATTTTAATAAAATAGCGAGTGGAGACTTTATTACAAATTCAGATATTCGGAACACCATGAAATGGAGGGGGTATTTTTAAACTTCACTTTAAAAATTAGATTTTTCAGCTATCTAAATCCATGACTTTCCATGATTTTCTTTAAAAAAATAGTTAAAATCATGACATTTCATGATTAATTTTGTTCAATACCGAAATTGACTTTCCATGATTTTTCGTGACTTTCCAGGTGGGCAGATACCCTGTATACAGTAATAAATATTTTTTACCGATAATCTATCCAGTAAAAAAATATTTATTAACGGATGTTCAATCGGTTGCTAAGATTGATGTCATAACTCTTGTTCACCACCAGTGGAGACTGTCCTATCGGAGCGCCACCATAAAGGCTTTTAACCTGTCCCATAAAGGCTTTTCAATTAATCACACTATTGTGTCCTTTCAGCTCAGAAGATTTGTGCTGAAGTAGCTACTTCTGTCCCCTGCTGTTTCCAATCATGGTTTGCAATTCAATTATCAATCCTTAAGACGAAACACATCTTCACTACAAGTTCATCGCAATATTTTTGAAACACCTTTCAAATATATTTTACTAAACTATTTACAGGGTTGCCACTCTAATCTGGAAAAAAAATTCCCTGTACTGACCCTATAGTATATATAGACCAGTGATAAGTGTGTTAATGTACATAATATATTAACACACTATCACTGTGCTTTTGTGCAAGTTATATTGTGTTAACTATACTAAATTTAATTACTAGAGAAACTGAGAGAGAAAAAGTACAGCCTTAACATATTTAAAATAAATAATGCTATAGTAAATTAAATAGTTTAGTGTAGCTAAAATATCATCTTTAAATATCCCTCCCATAGATTGCGTTTTGAGTGGTCACAATTTTATAAAAGACGAAAATAAAAAACAAAATTCCCTGTAGTTTCCCAGTTAGTAAAGAAAAACTCAAAATTCGATGCATTTCCCTGTTATTTTAAAATTTCCTAGCATTTTCCAGGTTTTCCCTATTCTCCCTGTCAAATAGCAACCCTGTATTACAAATAAGAGTTTATCTTGGATTCAGATTATACACATAATCCAATCACAAATAATTTGCTACTATAATAGCATAAGCATTAATAAACATTAATAACATGAAATTTTGGATTCTTGCAAATATTTTGAGAGAGAAGCAGACAAATACATAATTAAGAGTTATATACAATTAACATGAAATTGTACATAAGCATTAATAAAAATTAAATGCATAAAAGCTAGAATTTTCTAGGAAATATTTTGAAGAACATATTGAGCGCAATACAGACTATTAGATAATTAGGAGTCAATTGTATAAGCAAAAATAAAAATAAACGCATAAATGATTAGAATAGGTTATAATTCTTATAGGTATAGGTTGGTTAGAATATGGAGGAAAACACTTATATTATTACTGAAGGGTCAAGCCACATAAATGTAGTTTTTTTCTATTCTAACCAGTGTGGGGTTTTTGCCGTCAAACACTGGTTTTTGACATGACNCAATACAGACTATTAGATAATTAGGAGTCAATTGTATAAGCAAAAATAAAAATAAACGCATAAATGATTAGAATAGGTTATAATTCTTATAGGTATAGGTTGGTTAGAATATGGAGGAAAACACTTATATTATTACTAAAGGGTCAAGCCACATAAATGTAGTTTTTTTCTATTCTAACCTTCTAGTTCATTCAGGTCACACACATTTATGGTTCTCCTTGAAGAATAATTACACAATACATGCTTATTTTATTTTTATTGTGCCAGAGTATTTTTTTTTCTCTTTCTTTTAGCTCCTTTTACAGACAGATCGCACATCACACTTTTAAGAAAGCTATATAACTAAATAGCTAAGAAAGATTTTATGAAACCAATACTGCGTTTAATTAATTGAAAAACTGCAATATTTTAAATATATACATGCATGCAAATTTAATTAGCTTCAAAACAATTTTTAAAACAGCGAAACACAGAGGAGAAAAGAACCAATCCAGTATGCATTATTGAAGATAAGAAATAAGTTATTTATAATGGAAGTAAAATTATGAAAAAAACCTGATAAAAAATTTTAAAACCTGATAAAAAAAAAATTAAAATTATCAAAAATTCTGTGGAAAATCAAAAGATCTTTCGAAGCGTTGCATTTAAATTCAATATTTGAAAGGAAGTTTTTGTCTTATTTTGTTAATTTAACATACAAACTAGATTTCAGAAATAAATAAAAATTCTAGCTTCTATTCCAAAGTAGGTTAAATCTTGGAAGCAAATTCTAAGCATAAATAGAATCACAACAGTATAAGCACTGTAAATAGTTATAGTGAACAGATACAGTGAATAAATACAAATTTGTTTTGATAGAAAATCAATCACAAAAATTTTATCAAATTTGAAAAAACTTACAGGTGGTGAATTCTCTTTCTCTACTTCCACTTTTAAGGCTTGAAGGCGTCTTGAAATGTTATCCAAAAGCTAAAGATAAAAAGAAAACATAAATGGTTTTATTATGAGGCACATGAATTTTTCAGTAATGTGAATATAAAAAAGCAAAGCATAATATTGTTTAAAATATGCAAACAATTAACAAATATAAATATTGTCAGAAAACGAAGTTCATTAAACTGAGCATCAATTTTTATGTTCTTATTTAATGCAAGCATGCAAATACGGAATTATCTGAAAATAGTGCAGTTTTCAGAAAGATTCAGTTGATAATAAAACATGGTACAGTAGAGTTGTGTTTTTATGATAGACTAATTTGAATTAAAATTTAGTTATGCTTTTTTATGTTAAGAATTATGAAATGTATTAGATACTAAATAAAATATTTCTCACCTATCTGTAAATGCCTAGGTTTACTTACATGCATACAAATATAAATGTCATCGAAAAAAGGAAAAAAAATATATCCCACACTCTGCATGGGCAAATCATTAGTCATACCAAAAGGAGAAGTATTTCCAGCATAGCTGCCAACATGGATAAGAAAAATCCAGTAGATTTTGCGAGATAATATTAATTTGATAATAACTGTTGCATAATATACCAAATATTCTGCACACAGAGAATTTTAAGAGATTTTTAAAGTCATTAAACTACAATAACTTTATTACGCTAATGAACTATAAATGGTCTACAATATTATCCTTTTGTGATTTCTCACTGTTTTAAATAGTAATAGACATTTAATTCATTGAACATAGATTAATTAATTATAATTTAATTTATTAAATATTTAATTAATTTACAAAGGAAGTTCTAAGTAAATTTTAGAACAAATAAAAACAAAGCTTTAAACTGACTAAAATTCATTATGAATTCNACTTCAGTTTTTGACATTTTTGACGGGTTTTTGACGGTTTAAACCAGTATTATACCCCTGTCATGTCAAAAACCACTTTTTGACGTCAAAAACCCAACCCTGCTTTAAACTGACTATAATTCATTATGAATTCATAATACTTATTTAAACATTCAAATGAGCAATAAAAGTGAGTACATTTTTTTAATAAGGATTTTTTTAGGAAATTTACTCAATTTTAAAGAATTTTCAAAATGTACAAAAACCAGGAGAAATTTTATTAAACCAGTAGATCAGGAGAAACAGGCAAAATCCAGTAGAGTTAACAACTATGCACCAGTGATAACATCCTTTAACAGAGATAATAAGGGTATGCTGTCCATTTATAGAACCATCCCTCCCTACATAGAGAGCATGAGGCGGTTGTCACATTGATTCTATTGAAATGCTGGTGGTACTCGTAAACTAATTGGGCATCAGCTATAATTTCTTTAAGCGGCAAGATAACTGGGTAACCAGGATTTTTTTTTTAATTATGTGTACTATATTTAAATCTGAATAGAGATTATAATACAGTTTGATCTTAGCTCGATACAACGAGCCTTGTGCTCCAAACGAAAATGGACATTATAATCTGAGGTTGCTTAATATATATGTTACTGTGAATGACCGAAATTGGTGGTTGTTGATTTTCACCGGTAAATGTTGACAATCACATAGTGGCTTTCTTAAATGTCAGAAATATATATTAGGTCCGGTTAAGTGCCACTGCCCGGTATACCTTACACTGATGTTTTTTAAGGTTAGGTGCTACTGCCCGGTATGTATTTAACCAGTACTCTGAACATTGGTGTTTCTCCTAATCTATCCTCAGCATTAAAATATCGAATAAATATAATAATATCAACGAATAAATTAATATCAAATCGGATAAAACTAATATTTTTGACATTCACCAAAGGAACTATGTGATTGTTGACATTCATAGGTGAAAGTTGACATTCTCTTGATTTCGGTCATTCACGATAACATATGTATGAGTATACAAAATTATAGTAAGTATTTACTCATAAATACTAGAATTGCAAAACTTTTTCCTTTTATCTACTTCCTTAATTAGTTTTGTTACTAGTAATCATTTTCTTTCACACTGGCGATAACACATCCTATGAGATGCTTAATAATTGTTTTTTACATCCTTTCTACAATTTTCAAAGGAGTTGATGTGTTATAATGCATAAGCCCTGCCACATGCCTCTCTAATACTAACATCTTTCTGTGAGATACTTTTAAAAATAACAAATATACATGTTACTAATTTAAAGTAACAGAAACGTCAAAAAAAATTTGGTTAAAATAAAATATAACTTTTTTTAATAATATTTTTTCCTATTCTAATATTAGGACAGATATTCTCGCATTTTGTAGGGAAAAACATGCTAATAATTTCTCTTTTCGCATTTTCGAAATCATCGTCACATTTAAAAAAATCGTGAAATCCAAAGCAGTGACTACCGATAAAAAATGGAAGGCGAAATCACGTGAATCGGACTCTTCGAAAAAGAGTTACTAAATGCGTGTATTCATTTAAAGATTAAGTTGATGTAATAAATAATATGAAATTAAAAATATAGGATTTTAAAAACTATCTGGAAATCAATACTAATAACTAAATAAAAAAAGATAGAACAAAAATTTCTGCAGAAAAGAAAACCAAAATTTTTTTACTTCCCAAAGGAAAAATCTCTCTGCAAGAACTCGATAACACTCTATGACAATGTCGCCGCAATTCTGCCAAGGAGTTCATAAGCAGAAGCATAGTAATATAGTAATTGTTTTTTTGTTTGTTTGTTTTTTGTTCCAATAGTAAGGGCATAAAGCAAATCTTTATAGTTAGAAAAAGACATCAAACTCCAAAAAGTACCACAAAAATTTAGGAAAACAACTTACTTGCGTAGGGGATGGTATAAGAGCAATACTGTTAGTTTTCGATGAACCTTGACTAGAAATTCCCGTATCGGTCCTTCCACCTGATGATACAGATGATTCAGATGAGAGCATCGAAACACTATCCGAGAAGGCGGAATCATTGTCAGGACTGTCTGTTCTCAGTCCTAATTCCATTTTGTGATTTTTTATTTGATCATCACAGTCCATATCTCCACTCACTTCGAATTTTGATCTACTGCCACCTCCAGAGCTAGATCTCCGGTGTGTAAAAAAGCGTTTGGGTCCCATTTGGGTGGAAGGAGGGACTTCCGGGCAAAGAGAAATCCCAGAAGTTGAATACCGAATGTTTTCTCCAGTGATGTTATTTTGGATGACAGTGCTGACACTCCGTGCATGGCCCCTGTGCGAAAGATCTGGATCCAGCTGACTTTCTAAGGCACAAAGCTCCCCTAAAATGGCATCCAATTCAATATCTTGACTATCTGCAAGCAAACAATGAAATTATCATTACTAAAAATAGCGTAATAGATTCAGGGGTCTGTCCAGACATTTTGTGAAAGGTCCTGCTTTTGTAAAATTGTGAAAAAACTATTCATAATTTGTGAATATAAAATAAGTGTTTAGTCACATTCTTTTAACCAGGGTCATGCTTTTGTGAATTTGTGCAAATAGGGCCCTGTTATTTGGTATTTAGCCTATACTGCTCAACACGGAATATTCATTTCAGATGAATAATGGAAGCAAAATCACTCACATTTTTAATAATTTCAATTGACATATTTTAAATAACACAACTTAGTAATGTATCACTTTTAATGTGTTACGCATTAAGTAAACTTAAACAATTCTTAAATTTATAATATTTTATTTAAAAAATTGCCAGACATTAATTTTTATTCACATAATATTTTATTAATTAATTTTATGAATAAATATAAATTGATCAATTTATTTATTTACGTGACAATTAATTTATTTATCTAGTGCGACGTAAATTAACAACAACAACAACTATTTATTTACGAAAAAAATTGTTGGCAGAAGTTCGCACAAAGTTGGCAGAATTCGAATTTATGCTCGCTTCACTAACAATGACTCAGATATTGGAGCAATTTGACTGTTATGAATGTTCAGAGAGTTTCCCAAATCATCTCCAATTTATAATATTTTGTGCTATTCCATAATTTTCAGTTTCTACATTTTTTATGGCTTTTTTTGGCCTCATGTTCTTTAAACCTCATCTTTTAAAATTTTAAAAATTTATCATATTTTACGTAAAAATAGTGGTGAGTGAACATTTTAGTTTGGCTAGTACCTTAGTTTCTTCAGAATTGAAATTTTATGACCTGTTTAAAGTCTTTAAAATGTAAGTCATTTTTGAGTTTGGGAATATTTTGTTAGAAATAATAAATTGATAAGAAAGAATTTCCACGTGCATTATACATAGATAGGTATAAAAATTTTACAGATTGTATTAAAATGTATCTTTCAATGTCTTTTAATTTATAAATAATAAGTTGTTGTTTTTTTTTTTTTTTTTTTTTTTTTTTTTTTTTTGCGCTCTCCATCCAGACTGCACTTGTGGCGTAATTACCATTACAAAAATTAAATACCAATTCAATAGTATATAAGACACGTTAACTTGATTCAATCTTGAGGTACCTTTTGATAGAAAAAGGTTGACATAGTCGATAATTATCTACCCCTCAAATAAGGGGATATGATTATGGACTATGTCAATCTTTATCTATCAAAAGGTACCTCAAGATTGAATCAAGATAACGTGTCTTATATAGTATTGAACTGGCATTTAATTTTTGTAATGGTAATTACGCCACATTACTCCCCTTCCAGAATTTTATCTTTGATGGAGTTCGATGAACGAATACCACTAGTTGATTTATGCTGTTCATTTATTTATTCATTATTTTATTCTTCTTGCTCATTTTTTTCTTTAATTGGCCAGGAGAATAGTATTTACTTCACCGGATTTTAGAGCGCTATTTTGGGAACAAATCAACATTTTAATGTGGACCATTCATCGATTCTGTCGAGTTCATATCACGGCCGGAGGTCATCGATAAGGCGATATGATTATTGAATATGTCAGCCTTTATCTATCAAGAGGTACCTCAAGATTGAATCAAGTTAACATGTCTTATATACTATTGAATTGGTATTTAATTTTTATAGTGGTAGTTACGTCAGACACTCCTTTTTTTAAAAAAGGTCATCTAATTGAGGAGTTTTCCTCTCTTGACACACCTCTGCAAGCTGCTATAAAAAAAAAAAAACATTCATCTTAAGTGGCGTCAATATACCTTCCAGAGTAGCCAAAGATAATCCATATCCATCCATTCTTGGTGTTGGAATGGAAAGCTTATCAAAGCTGGTGGGAGTTCTTGAACCACTCAATGCATACTCCACACCCTGAAAAAATGAAATCGTTAAAACAATTACCACACAAGTAAGTCATTCTCTACGTGTTTATGATTCATAAATATAACATATTTCAACAGTGTATCAAAAATGAAAAAAATATTTAATTTTCAGAATTATAAACAAATGTTTTCAAAAAATGTTACTGATATGGTTGCTAGATATTAAGTTATTTTTAAGGGTGTCCACGGGGATTTTTTCAAGAGATACAACATGAGAAAATATTTCACAAATTCTGTATGATAATTTACTTCTAAAAAATAATTTTATATTTTCATAAGCGATTTCAATAATTTAATCAAAACCAACGGTAACCAACAATTTTGACAAAAAAATAATGTTCAATTTTAATATTATTGTATTAATTTAATGTGTTATGAGCAAGCGTTCTAAAAATTTGTTTTTCTTTCTTTTTTTTTAAGTTTATATTACTTATCAAAATATGCATTTACTGATTTATTTTGTACTTTCATTCTGTGAAGATGGTTTTTTTTTCTTTTTTTAAATGAATATATTTTAAAAGGATTTTTTGTACTAACAAGGGAAGTGTGACTCGCCAAATTTTGAAATAAATTAGTGGGATGTATGCCTTATGAGGAATAATTTTAGGGGGTAGCATTCGTTTCGGCCCATAAAAGGTCCTGTCAGAGATAAAAAATAATTCAATACATAGAAAAATCGGTATTTTATTACTTCAATGCAGACTATTAGTCATTGTAATTATCTCATACTCCAATTAATTTTGTGGTACTTTCACATACTATATATTAATATTTATTGTCAAAATTGATTTCGAAAATTTTATATTTCTGTAGTTTTTCAGAAAAACCTGTTAGGTTAATTTTAAAAAAAAATTGACATCAAACTTTTTAAAATGTTTAAAAAAAAAATTTTTCTAAATTAATTGGAGTATGTAATTGCAAATCAATCAATTAATTAATTAATAATTAATTAATAATTAATTAATACATAATTATTAATTAATACATAATTAATACATAATTAATACATAATTAATTAATAATTACTTAATTAATAATTAATTAGTATATTTACCAATTAATTTATTAATTAGAAAAGTAATTAATTAACCAATTAATTACAAATTAATTGGAGTATGAGACAATTACAATAACTAATAGTCTGCATTGAAGTAATAAAATGCTCGACTTCGCGTGCAGGTCGTCGGGCTAACGAAGCGGGGTGCGATCCCCTCTGCAGAGGATCAAAATTGTGATGGCATGTTTTCGGATCATCCTCGGGGATGTTTCCCAGACCGTCGCCAATAGCCCATTGTGCAGCTCTTGTGCGACGTAAATGAACTACAACAACAGTAATAAAATACCGATTTTTCTATATATTGAAATATTTTTTATCTCTCATAGGACCTTCTATGGGCCGAAACGAATGTTGCCCAGTAAAATTATTCCTCATAAGGCATACATCCCACTAGTTTATTTCAAAATTGGCGAGTAGTTTCCTAGTTTTCCTACTTCCCTAGTTTCCCTTGTAAGTGATATGACAAACAAACAAAAACAAAAAAAAATAGTGCTTAGGTTTAAAAATTTAAATTTTGTTGTAATAAAAATTTTATTGGTTGCGGTTTACATGTCTAAACATTTGTTATTCAACCAGCCTTTTGTTATTGTTTTAACCAGCTGGGCAAAGGTGCTCAAAGTTCACTCAAAGAGGTTGTGTGAACTCCTATCTTACTTTTCACCCATAATTAATTTAAGCTGATTTTTTTCTTTTTCTTTTTATGAGTTGCGTAATTCAGTTGATTTTTTGTAGCCATGTACTTATGTCTGAAAATGAACAAAGCATTACACTCTGTAAACTTTTGTATTACTTCTGGAGCAATTAAATCGTTGAATTCACACTTTTTTATTTATTTATTTTTATGCAAATGAGGGTGCGTAGCCAAATCTTTCAACAAAAAATAAGCACCTTTTAAACACTCAAAAACTATCTTTAAGCACTATATACGTTAATAAAAAAACAAAATAATTTTCAAAGACTTTATTTAATCATGATAAAATATCTAGTTTCTGACTAAGAACTCTTTACTTGATTATATTAGCCAATACAAAAAGAGGAAGAGGTTTTTCGGTTCGATATCCGAAGGTGGAAAATGAAGCTTGAAATTGATAATATCTTGCAAAATGCAGCGGAGTTGCACATGAGAGTGCAATAATCTCACCAAACCCTCGAGAGCTCAGTAGACTCACATGTGGACTTTCAAGGATTTCATCAAACATGCAAAATGATTAGCGTTTTTATACGCTATGGACCGACGGTACGCCGAAATAGATTGTGGTTGAATGAATGAATTGTGAAAACGCTGAATAGAACAATTTGAAAAGCACATGTTTTTGTTTAGTTTAAATACGTGGAGATAATCGACATGGTGAAGAAAAAAATCTCATTTTCGAAAAGGGAAAATTGAGCACTTCTTAAAAACACCCAATGAAAAAAGCACCTTTAAGGGCTTTTAAAAAATGAAAGTCGAAAATAAGCACCTTTAAGCACTTTCTAAAAACGCTACGTACCATGCAAATGTGGAACAAATAGCGGCAAAAATCATAATTTTTGACTGCCGCATGCTCTAACAAATGACTCAAAAGTGAGATTTAATAATAAAAATGGCGATAAAAAAATACGGAGGAAAGAAGATTTTGCATACAGTAAAAAACCCAAAACCACCCATGTCGAATCTAAAAATCACCACACTCGAACCAAAAACGTAACCTTTTTTTAAAAAAATTAAAAACTAGTATCAGAGTTGTTTAAATAAAAAACTTTTTGTGCTTTAATGAAATTCATTTATATGATCCCGAAAGGTTAACAAAACATTCGTATTTTTTCCGCCATTCTAACTTTCAACAGAAAATAAGTTACAAAACCATTTCCTAAAATCTCAATTACCAATAAAATGAGAAACTTCAATTCTATTCAGATTGACTAATTATTTTATTCGTATTTTGTTTTATGTGCGACAGGTAAAACAAAAACAATAAATACAGTATAGGTGTTGTCATATATCAGGTGATAAACAAGGTTACTGATTTAATTTCCATTTCTTCCATTCATTTATTCCAACACAAATAACAGGGTTGGCAAGGTCACGTCAAATGAGAAAGTCGCAAAAAAAGCTTTCTCAAAAGGTTTTTTTTAATCCCCCTTCCGTAATAAGTAAATATTACGACCAGTTTTTCAACGCTCCATGATTTTTCCTATTTAAAGCAAAGTTTTTTATTCCAGCGAACTATTATTTTATGTGCTTTTCTTTCGTTCTTTTCCCATTTGTTTATCTAATTGCTTATTTTTGTTCTGAAGTTACTAAAGCAAAACGGAACAGCAGAATTCTTCATCCGAAAAAAAAAAAATAATGCGCTCACAAATATATCTCACTGAGATTATTATCATTATTTTTTTCTGAATACAAATTTTCATTTAATAGAATCGTGATTCGTACTGAAATTAATAAGAAAAAAAAACACGGACTTGTTTTGAATATTTGTTCCATATTTTTCTGAAGAACACCAAAATAAACTGGATTAATAAAATTAACTTAATTAGATTTAAATTTTCACTAGTTATAATCGGAATTCGTATACTTGCATAATTTTTTTAAAAAAATGAAATTTTAATTTTTATGTTATCAACATTTTTACAAATTTCTTCTGTAAAATACCACAATTAAAAAAAATTTAGAATATAACACAAAAAGAATTTTTTTTTATCACCAGTAACAAAAAGAAGTGATGCATAGATAAATATCTTTCCAATAAAAACTTTTTATTGTGAATTCGAATTTTTATCAATTAATCGGGACTTTTTCGTATATAAGGTGTAAGTAATTATTTCAATTTTGGTTACTTTGGGATTATCCCATCGACCATTTTCGCCAAACCCGATATTATTGCAGGTTATGCGCCAATAACCGCAAATTTTATTATATTTACTGTGTAATCCTTGACTACGCGAGTTAGTTTTCTTTAGCACGTTGAAATATACTTTTCTTTTTTCTTTTTTTTATTCGAATTTGGGATTTGCACAGCACCGAAAAGAGTGCAGTTTTGTTTGCGTTTAAAAAGCTATTTTGTTTGCGTTTAAAAAGCTATCTAAGTAATTTTGGCAGATGAAATGATTTAGAATAATACATATGGTCAAATTCAAGAATAATTCAATGTTAATAAAAAATTTTAAATTTTTTGATTCTCTTTATTACACTTTTTTATTACGTATTTTCACACTTACATTTTTTTGTTATTAGTATTATTTGATAAATTTAATGTGTTTAGAATGTTTACTTTGGAAATTGTTTTTCAATTTCTATTATTAATTTACACTCTCCCTATATATCTTGTTCAAATTTTCAATCGTTTAATAAAATATTTTTCATTCACCCACTCAAGTTCAAATACATTTTGTTTAAACTTGTAGTGGATGACACTTTATGTAAATTCAGTTTTTTTCAAATATTAATTCATTCATTAATTTTAGTTTTATATGGGAAAAAAATTTTAATTATTTAATAAAAAGTAACTAAAATAAAAATTTTCTTTGCTGACCTAAGTAGGAATTAACTTTAAAAAAATTTTTTACATTACTTATTTTCCTTTTAGGTTTAACCTTTCTCTTTTTTTTTACTTAGTTTTCCTCAATTTTTTTTATTTTATTATTTTCTTTTTAATTCTGTTCCTGTACACTAAGTCAGAAAGTGATAAAAAACTTTGGCTGGCGATAAATTTCGTTTGCCGCATTCAGAAAACAATTATAATTGTTTTGTTATCAGGCACAGAGGTGGTAAAAATTTAAGCACGCTAGCTAATCGAAAAGTTGTCGAATTTTTGTGATTGTGAATTTCTGTTTGCAACGGTCAGGAAATGGTAGAAACGTCCATTGTTCAGTGGAAAATTTATTTAAAAAATTTTTTTTTCTAAAATAGAAGTATTACTTGAGGTAATAAATTTTCAAAAAATGATGACAGATTTAGTTTAAAAGAACCAATAAGTTACACATTTCAATAAACCAACAGCAAACTTACATAAAATAAATGTATATTTTGAAACCTAATTAGTTTCGTGTTTTTGTGGAAAATATTGACGTTTAAATTTTTTTATTTCTTTCTTTTTATAACCATCGTTGAACAGCCGTCCCAATGTTGAGTTTACGACAACTAATATTCAACTCCGTAGTCTTGTAATTTTGAACCAATTCAGAAGACAAGGAAATTCCTGGATCGGTACCCCCAGAGGTATGATTTGTTACCCAAGTAGCACAGGGATATTGTAACAGCTTCAGTCTACATCGACCGACATTGTCAATATTGGCGAAAATCGAAATTGTGTGTACGATATTGTACGATTCCCGTCGATTTCACATTAAAAATCTGTTTGTAAAATTTTGATTTAAAACTTTATTGTGTTCTTAAATTAAAATTAATCATTTAAAATACAAAAAATGAATTCAAATTGTTATAATTCTAAAAAATAAATTTGAAATATAAATTTAGTGATATTAT
>NC_092210.1:5224606-5278491 GCF_043381705.1 Parasteatoda tepidariorum
TAAAAACGGACCCTTCACAAAATATTTTAACTTAAAAACGGACCCTTCACAAAATATTTTAACATAAAAACGGACCCTTCACAAAATGATTTTTCTTTTAATCGGACCCTTCACAAATTTGTTTATCTTCATTATTATTGTATTAATCAAATAAACCTTTTCCAGGGCAGAAAACAAGAAAGATGGATGTAAACGAGTTACGTTTTGTCTTCGGCAGACGCTTCTTCCATTATTCGTCCGAAATTAATGTACTGCGTTCAGCAGTATAGGCTAAATACCAAATATTTGTATGTTGCATCTCTAATTTAGAAGCAGCAATTATTATTTATTTTTTAAAATTTAATTTTTTTAATTATAATTTTACAGTGTTGAGCATAATCTTGTATGTCTTTACAATTTAAAAATTCCTTGAAAAAAATTTTTTTTTGCAATAACGGACCCTATTTGCACAAATTCACAAAGGCGGACCCTGGTTGAAAGAATGTGAGTAATTTTTTCACAATTTCACGAAAAACGGACCTTTCACAAAATGTCTGGACAGACCCCTGATTAAGTGTTAAATTTGACTACTGATACCAAGGGTCTCTTTGTAAGTTATGGGAATGCAACTACAGAAATGAAATTACGCGTCTGAAAGGGCCATATTTGTTTTGAAACTTAACATTTTTTTTTTCCTTCGAAATTTCAATTTGTTTGAAAGTTATTTAAATTTTAAGTTCTTTTTCATAAATTTTCTCTTACTTTTTTTTTCTTTACGTTACACTTAGTTTTGCTGCGCAGTTGAATTCTTAATTATTGATTTGAATTATTAATTTGAAATTACGATGGATAGCATAAAAATGAACAGCGACGGAATATAACAATTTAACATTCGACAATTAAGTTTGAAAATTACGAGCTGTTCAACTTCTAGAGAGAAAATACCAAGTGGTCGATCTGTAGCCCGTTGAAATGCAATTACAGAGATAAAATTTGACGTGCTATTTTTATTTGCGAACTTAACGCGAATTTTGTTTCGAAATTCCAATTTGTTTGAAAGTTATTAAAAACATGAATTTTTCAGCTTTTTTGCTTTAAATATTGACTATTTATCCACTGCTGTAGAAAATTTGTTATTCCCTCCCGAGATCTTTATTTTCTAAGCTCGCATTCAATAAGTAGATGTCAATTCAAAGTAGCAAAAAAGAGAGATTACATGTTGCCATAAAAAATAAATCTTAGGATTTATATTGAAATTTTTAAAAATAGACCACAAAAAAACGTTCCTTATTTGAATTGTTATAAATATCGTCAAGGAGTAAAATTACTTCTAATTTATTTGTTCCTATTGAGTTACATTACGTTCCTTATGTTAAATTTTTGATTAACGTTCCTTAGTACGAAGTACGTAATTAAACATTTCGTAATTTAACGTTCCTTAGGTTTAAGTTCAGATGATTATTCCTCAAAACTAGGAAACCGTGTATTTAGTTACGATTAATATATTATCATAATGTTTTTACATAGCGCTACAATAATTGTATATTTTGAAAACCATATGCTATGTGTTTTTAAGAAAATTAATGACGTAAAAAAAATGACGAAGAATAAGAAATTACAGGGGTTGGCGAACGGAGCCTTCTAATCATATAAATAAGTGCTATAATAATCGCGTTTTATAATTTTAATTATATTAAATATTTGCTTTGCTTTCTCAACTTAACTTGAGCCACGATGGCTCAGGGGATAGAGCGTTCACCTTCCAATGAGTATTTTATTGAAATTACATACATTTGCTGACTTGTGTGCTCAACATAGGCTTATAAGTCATTGTCAAGTAGAAAATACAGATAGAACAATTCAGAGAAAGACATCACAAAGAATACATCCAGGGTTACGGCGGGATTCGAACCCGCTACCTCCACGCTTAACAGAGCGTTTGGACCGGCGATACCGCTCGGCCAGGGAGGCACCTTCCAATGAGATGAACCGGGTTCGAATGCCAGCAATGGCTAATACGAATTCCGCATCCGGCTTACATCGACCAAATATCCTCAGTGGTAGGCGGATGATAGGTTAGAGACCCCTTGTCATCAGACTAACTGTGAGACGTTTTCGCGGTCTTCCTCTCCATGTAGCGCAAATGCGGGTTAGTACCATCAAAAAGTCCTCCACGAAGGCAAATTTCTTCTAGTATAAAGGATTTCCCTTGCCTTCTGGATTGGGGTTTAAAATTACAAGGATACAGAGTGGAACATTACTACTTGTAAATCCAAAAAAAAAAAAGTTGGGTCGGCTGTGCAACGACAGTTGAAGTTAAGTCAACTTCAACGTCACTGTCTTTTTAATTCCGTCCGGTTTTTTCCATTTTCTCCCAGAAATCGTAACTCTCAACTTCCATGATATTTTAATTTCTGTTCAAAGCAGTGCAAGTGAAATTTTCCCCGTGGTGAATCCAACAACATCGTGTATATTTATATTCAGCAAAATCAAAAGTGCGGCATAATTTTTATTTCAATCTTCATCCTTTCTTTGAAACTAGGCTTTAATTCCTTTTAAATTTCCCTCACTCTTTTTAAATAAACAAACGCCAGTGTTTACTACATCCTAGTAACAAGACTGATGCATTCGAATTAAGAGTTATTTCACGTAACCATGAACTCATTTAATGGCAATTCTCCAAACTCACTCCTCTCATGTTATCAAATTGAGGAAGGAAAAAAAAATGAGTGTGAGTGTAAGAAGGAAAAAAAGAAGCGCCGTTAATGAATGAAGAATAGTGCAAACCTCAAGATGAATGGTGTGAGACAGCGTGAAATTGACCTCCCATAACATTAATTGGGCAGAGAGTCCAGCACCCACTATGCCGCTTTTAAAAAAAAATATATAATAATAAATAAATAAAAATTAAACGGGGTTCACTTTTAACCGATGTTTTTTATTCTTCCATCGATTCTGGTTGTGTGTACAGTTGGAATTTAAAGAGAGAAAAATAAAAACCCGCAGTATAATTAGAGATTTATTTTTATTTATTTGATTTAATGACCGGATCAAGGATCGTGCAAAAAAGGGTGCAAAATGTGTAAGAAATTAAGAGAATTTGCAGACTTAGTCGATTATCTCTAGAACAGTGGTTACCAAGAGAAGCCTTTTTTTTTTTTTGTGCCCCGCGAACTTGTCGATTGTTTATATTTTAGATTATTTTGATTTATTAATTTAATTTAATTGTATTTAAACATGCCTTCAAAATAAAATACAGTTACACCAAAAAATAAGTATAAAGTGATTTAACATTTTAACTTACTAGAACTTTAAATCAATTGAGATTGTTTCTTTGCAATGAGACGGTTCCATCTGGGGGTAATTGGAGACAATGATGCATTACGAATACTAAATAATTTATGTTACTACCTGCGGGGGGCCCCTTTTCTTAAACAAATAAAATTTTAATTGAGCACAGATATTTTTATTTTGGGGTATAAATCTAGGAATTTAAATTCAGTTTTAATGAAATGGGCGGCCCGGCACCATTTGATCGGCGGATCGGGGGTTGGGGATCACTGCATTAACGGACCCAAATTTCTTCTGAACAGACCCCTGGATACAATAACAAAACGAATAACCCTTCAACAATTGTAATACACACGCATGATCGTTCGTAACACTCGTTGGAGTCGGAAGGTATGAAACAACGGTTCAATATAAACAAAAAAATATGGGTTACTAGGGGGTATGGTCCCCCAGATATACAAGTCTTGCAGCGTGATTTCCTAATTGAAATAAGGCAGTCTATCATTTCCTGTGGCAATTGGCCTGAATTGTCCTGAGGCAATTTCATACCTTCAGACTCCAACGAGCACGATCATGCGTGTGTATTACAATTGTTGAAGGGTTATTTGTTTTGTATTGTGTCAATGTATGTTGTACAAATCAAATTTCGTTAAAATCGGTCCTGTAATTCTGGAGATAATCGACCCAGTCTGCAAATTCTCTTAATTTCTTACACCAGTGGAGGTAACGGCACCAGAATATTAAAAAAAAAAAATCAAATTTTTCTTCATAACTTTTCTTCATACTAAACTTCAGCAAAATATTTTAAGAGAAAGAAATATGTTTTTTTTAAACAAAAAATAGAAAAACTAAGCTTTATTTTTATTAAAACTTACATTCGCTAACATTTTGTTGGGAATAATGAATTTTTACAAAAGAACAATTTTCGAGCAAATTTATTTTTTATTTAACACGATTCAAACAAAAATGTTAAAGTTACCGCTTAAAGAGATGAAGTATAAAATAGTATTTATTTATGTAGTGAAACCACTGAAATTTATGGAAGCTAGAAATACTATTCGGAAAATTTTTGCATTTGGTCTCCATAGAAGGATATTGTTCTCTTTTCCGGTGCTATTTAAAAAACCGGAAACGGGGATACTTCAACACTTTCGAGTCAAGAAAAGAAGATAAAAAGTTTCTCCAAAGAAACAGGTATAGAGAAAAAGAAAGAAATTGCTATGTAATACCACACGAATGTAAAAAAAAAAAGAAGAAAAAAAATGGTATTCTTGTAGGCTTAGTTGTACCGAAATATAAGCGTGGTCAAGAACTGAAACCAACTAAAGAATCGGCGATTTAATGACTGAAATTAGTGACGCAAACATTAGAGAAAGATGCAATAATATTTATAAATAATTTTTTTCATCGATTTCAAAATAAAAACCTGTACTTAAAATGCTGCTGACATTTTAAACTTCATTTATTAACAGGTTTCTTAAATTTTTATTAAAATATGCTGAAATTTTTTTTAGTTATTAAATATTTTAAGTCTTATCTGGTTTGAAAATTTTTGTTAAAATTTTTTTATGTTACTTATATGTACGTAAAAAATAACTGATAGGATTTTTAAAAAAATTTTCAATTTTTTACTAGGAATAAAACATTTTTCATAATTTTGTAATGAATAAACCGTAAAAAATTTCATTTTTAATCACAAAATTTTATTCAATTTGCACAAATTGGGACATACACTTCATTGAATATATTCAGGGTTCTAATGAGAAAACCCTGATTTCCCTGCTTATTGTTTTCGCAAAACTGAATTATGTGGCGCAATAGAGAAGGCTTCAAATTCGCCGTAAAATAACCCAAAAAATAATAAGAACATAAATAATATTGTGATATCAAAATGTTCTTTAAACCTTTGTCTATAAATGTGCCAAAATTCTCTTTATATCATTATATAGTCTTTGAGTTTGGAGGGAAAGTGAGAATCATGCCAAATCGAGAAGTTGTTGAGCATGTTTGGCGAAAATTTTCTAAAGCCGCTGTAATGGCGGCATTTTTTTTTCTTTAATCAACTCTTTACAAAATTCTTCCACTGAAAAAACGAATCTATGATATCAGAGCCGCGATGGCTCAGGAGATAGAGCGTTTGTCTTCCAATGAGGTGAACCGGGTTCGAATCCCAGCGAGGGCTGGTCAATACGAATTCCGCATCCGGCTGGCGCCGATCACAGTACGGGGGCGAAATACCCTCAGTGGTAGACAGATCATGGGTTAGAGTCTCCTTGCCGTCAAGCTAAGCGTGGGAGGTTCTCGTGGTCTTCAACTCCATGTAACGCAAATGTAGATTAGTTCCTTCGAAAATTTCTCCACGATTGCAAATGCTCCCAATACTTGATCAAGGAGTTCCCTTGTCTTCTGGATTGGGTTCAAAATTACAAGGCTATGGAGTTAAACATTAGTAGTTTTAAGCCCAAAATTGGGTTGGCTATTCAACGCCGGTTATAAATTAAATATAAAAAATCGATGATATCATTAATTTATAATTTTAAAACTAAGAGTTCTTACAAAAATATATAGTTATACTGTTTTTCCGCAAAAACAGCAAAAGAAAAACCTTATTTTCATACAGCATTAACTAAAACAGGAGAAAAGAGTTCGATTCTATGCTAATTTTAGATTCAGAAAACTATTAATAGATTATAAACAAAGAAAAAAAAAACAGAGAAACTAAAGACAACGAAAAGACAAGCAAGATTTTCATGTGTGATTTTTCACAATAACAGGACATTTCCCAAAATATCTAAATCAATTTAAAACTGAGTTAACTTTATATTCAAACTTATAACTTCGTTATAACTTCGTTGTTTTATTTTAACCGCACATTTAACGAAATTTTTTCGAAGCTCTGTCGCCAAAGAAAATAAAAAAAACCATAGTTTAAGTGCCTTACACTTAAAGCAATGCGATGATTTTAAACTATACATATAATCTTGCTGTGAATAATTATTTGAGCTTTATAACAGACAAATAACTTTAATATTTTAAAAGTTATTAAACTGTTTTTAAGAAATCACCAATTTGGCGACATTTTTTCTCCTACATGAAAATCATCGAAAGCACTTCATTATTTTCTGTTTTTGCAACTTTTCATGAGCCCAAGTAATGCAGCATTGGGGTGAGTTTTTAAATATTAAAAAATTAGACCACAAACGCTTTTCATTTTCACATAACTGTGGCTATCTTTGTGGCTATTGACATTTTGCGCCATTTTCAAAATAAGACAGCGCTGGCTTTAGATAAGCTAAACTTGACCTAACAGTCACTCGTAACAGTAACAAACTCACAGCAGTTATAAAAATAGCATATTATTCTCAAAAAAGCATCATTTAATATTACGAAGGAGCCTTTGGTAAACGACCTTAAAGTTTGAAGTTACAGTCGCAACTTTCTAAGAATTTTTATGGACAATTAATTTTTATGCATGTGGATAACGTGGCTCCACAATCAAAGAAAGCCCTGGCGTTGATATAATTTGCGGTTTCATGTTTCAGTTCTTACCACATACAAATTTTCACCACACAAAACATGATCATTTACGTTTTTATTAACTTGCATTCGCTTTAGTAACAATGCAATTTTGCAATCAAAATTTCGATCCATTTTCGTCTAACTAAAGAAGTCAAATCTTCGGTGGTGCTGGGTGATATTTCAAGTTTCCATCATTTTCTGACCTATTTAAACAAAATTTATCACGATAATGTCACCAATATCAATATCAAAACCAAAATTTGTCACGATAATGTCAAAATAAAAAGAAAAACAGTTCGAAACGAAATAAGTTTTCCAAGTTTCCCAAGTTTAAATTCCAAATGTAATTCTACTTTTACAAACATCGTGTGCATATTCTTATTGATATTAAATTATATAAATATTTTTTTTAAAATAAATAATTGATCAATTTATATTTATTCATAAAATTAATTAATAGAATATTATGTAAATAAAAATTAATTAATAGAATATTATGTAAATAAAAATTAATTTCTGGCAATTTTTTAAATAAAATATTATAAATTTAAGAATTGTTTAAGTTTACTGAATGTGTAACACATTAAAAGTGATACATTACCAGGGGTCTGTTTAGAAGAAATTTGGGTCCGTTAACGGACCCTTCACAAAATATCTTTTCATAAAAACGGACCCTTCACAAAATATTTTAACTTAAAAACGGACCCTTTACAAAATGATTTTTCTTTTCACCCTTCACAAATTTGTTTGTCTTCATTATTATTTTGTTAATCGAATAAACCCTTTCAAGGGCAAAAAACAATATGGATGTAAACGAATTAAGTTTATTTCTTCGGCAGACGAAATTAATATTCTGTGTTCAGCAGTATAGGCTAAATACCAAATATTTGTATGTTTAATCTCTAATTTAGAATGAGAACTTAATTTTTTTAATTAAAATTTTACAGTCCCGAGCATAATTTTGCGTCTATTTACAATTTTAAAAACTCCTTGAAAAAGTTTTTTGCTATTACCGGACCCTGGTTGAGAGAATGTGAGTAATTTTTTCACAATTTCACGAAAACCGGACCTTTCACAAAATGTTTGGACAGACCCCTGCTTATGTTCTTATTCAATTGAAATTTGTACCGTCAAGTTGAGAGAAAAGTCAACCATTTCTGATGTTGGACCAAGTACCATGCAACTGATTAAAAAATTTTCGAAAAATTATTCAATCAGCCTGAATTTACTTTTCGATTATTGCAGTGNAACAATAATGAAGATAAACAAATTTGTGAAGGATCCGATTAAAAGAAAAATCATTTTGTGAAGGGTACGTTTTTAAGTTAAAATATTTTGTGAAGGGTCCGTTTTTAAGTTAAAATAGTTTGTGAAGGGTCCGTTTTTATGGAAAGATATTTTGTGACTAAGATCTAAACAGACCCCTGGTGTTAGTTAAAATATGTCAATTGAAATTATTAAAAATGTGAGTGATTTTGTTTCCATTATTCGTCCGAAATGAATATTCTGTGTTGAGCAGTGTATAGACTAAATACCATATATTTGTATGTTGCATCTCTAATTTAGTAACGGCAATTGTTGAGCAGAATCTTGTATTTATTTACAATTTAAAAACTTCTTGAAAAGGTTTTTAGCAATTTTTGCAATAACAGGACCCTATTTGCACAAATTCACAAAAGCTGGACCCTAGTTGAAAGAATGTGACATAACGCTTATTTTATATTCACAAATTATGAGTAGTTTTTTCACAATTTTACAAAAACAGGACCTTTCACAAAATGTTTGGACAGACCCCTGATAAATGTACAGTGCGCTAAATGAGAAAAAGAAAGGAAAAAAAAAACTTGAATAACCATTGATCTAATGATCGGATTTTTACGTACAAAGAGTCATTCTTCTAACATCTTCTATCAAGAGTCAATATTCAAATAAATTAGAATATCGTTTCTTTAATTTACGAAATCTGATTATAAAAAACGTATTTTCCCTGAATAAACGTATCTTTTTTTAACGACAGATTTGGATTCTTGATCCTCAAACTATGGTCCAAATAATTTAGGGGAGAGATGGAAAATTCTGGCTTCTTCATTATATTTTACTTTTAGCGTATCACTCACATCTCTAGAGCTTTTTTAGAAAATCGAAAAATTTTTGCATACAATTATAAAATTCGTTTGCACAAACAAAGACAATTCCATGAAAAAAATATGTAATAATTATTTCGTATTACTTTACTTGGTAATAGTCCGGAAAAAAAATTGAATAAAGAATTATACACATTTTTACATCATTTTAAAGAATATCTGTTTAAATAACAAAATATAAAATTTGAGAGATCAGATAGCTTCTGAATTAAAAAAATTTTTAAAAAGTCGTATATTTAAAATTTGATTTTTTAATCAGCATTTAATTGAATGAAGATTACATTTTTCAGAGCTTCATTTCAAAAAGAGCATATATATAAAACTACATGAATATCCAATGGATAATATGCATTGAGCTATCTATTTCCATTACTATCCATTGCGAGCGATCTCAAATCAATAAGAACTGTAAGATAATAAGAGTTTTTTTTAATTTGATACTTTATGGAATTTTTAACTATTAATAGAAGTAATACAGCATAATTAAAAATAAAAAATGCTAACTATGCCAAGGTTTCGATCTTTCAATTGTTTTCCTTTTGTTTTCATTATTAAAAATTGTTCGATCAAGGGTTCAGCGTTCGAAGGAGGGTACGTGGAAGAGGGGGTGTTGACTTACAAGAGACACGTGCAGGGGAGAATTCATTATTATACATTGTTAGGCCTAATTCTTGACATCTGGCGCGCGTTAGCTTTTTCTATCGTATCTCTTTTAAGGTTTTAAAAGCCATGAATTACAACAAAAGCAGTAGCTTGCGTAAGTCAGAGCAGAATCACCAGATGAGTAATTAATTTTGTTTCCCATTTTGAAAAAAAAAAACAGCTTTATAGTTATTGACCTATTTAAAAAGAGAAAAAAAAACGGTAATAGATATCAAACGACAACACAAAGTATTTAGTGTCCATTGTTCAAGCATAAGTTTAAAACAATCTAACAGAACAAACAAATTAAAAAAAAAATTCTCATTCTCAATTTCCTACTCATTTTCAAATTAGCCAACATAATAAAAGTTTTTTTTTTTTTAAATATCTGGTTTTTACTAAACGTCGACGAACCACGTGCGCAGTTCTTGTTTGGAAGTTTAAAAAAAATGGTCGCGTGCCTGGCGAGAGCAGCGCAAAGAGGGAATAATGTAAACATTTATTGTTTACAAAGCTGTGTTAAAAAAAACTCCCGCTCCTTACAATTCTTTTTCGGGAGATTTCAAAATTTGCGAATATCACGCAAAATAACAATTCAAAGAGCGTACATAATAACATGAACTCATGAAGACTTGTTAATTTTAATTTTTTAATGTTATAAAGATCGAAATAAAAAAAAATAAGCGCCCAGTTATTGGTTACTACCCCTTTTTTTAAGTCGATTCTTTTTTAAGAATTTACAGTGAAGAAACTACAATATATTTGCGAAAGAAGATTCTCAAAACTTTTCGAATTATAAACGGAAAAGGCGAAATTTAAAAATACCAAAACCTATTTCATTATCAAACGGAACAGAGAACGCTTGAAAAGCAATTATTAATATAAAAAAATAATAATAATAAAAGGTTTGGTTTTCATCTAATCAGATTTGTTGGCAATCAAACCGGTTTTAATATTTTTAATTTCGTCTCCTTCAATAATAATTCGTTGGATTTCTATACTGTTTTTCCTTTGGTTCAATATTAATTTGTGCATATTTTTTACTCCATTTTTGACAAGGATTCAAAAGACATTAACAGCAGTGACTAAAGAAAATTCTGTATTTTAAAAGAAAACAATAAGAATATAGAAGAAAAAGAACAATAGAAAAACACTTATAAGCACAAGATATGGCTTTAATTTTTTTTAAGTCTACTTTCCAAAGCTTTGAAACACAATTTTGTTTTTTTTTCTTGCGGTTTACCATTATTCATCCTACACATTTGTGGCTAGCCAATATATTGTTTCACAATAAGTCCATCTACAATAATTTAATTCTTATTACTCTGGTAAAATGTATCACCTTATTAACATTTTAATAAATATTGCACTTATTTTCTAATCACCGTATATTGAAAGATTTTTTTTAAAAGCCTTTTTACGTGACATTTAAGAGAATTTATTGTTGTTTTAAACTTTGATTGATAAACCAGTCTGTATTGAAACTAAGTCTGGAAAAGATTTGTATCAATTTATTACGATTGAACGAGCTGGTAAACTCTTTAAAATAGTAAAATAAATTATATACATAACTAATAATAATCTGAAACATCAATTATGATTTACAAAACATATAACTTCATACCTCTTGGTAACTTTCTATTTTTTTCTCAAGTAAAAGAATATTCATAACATAAACAAAATATAGATTTTTCCACTCACTAATAAACGAAAGTATAATTAAATAAAATACAAGATGCATTTTCAAATCATGTTTAAATTATTGAAGTTAAAATAAAGGTAAGTGTTTATAATCAAGATCTTTTTCAAGTTTACTACAATACCATTTACATTAATAACTTCCAAATGGGTATTAGTTTCATTAATTCAACAAATTAATTAATATTTAAGTTTATAAAACATATGTACTCGGAAAGAGAGAAAACAATATTTAAAACCACAATTAGTACAGGATTATCGAAAAGAATTAATTAAAAACCTATTACATAAGTTTTAAATAAATTTTACTATTTGTGATTTTAAAAATTGTTTTCAGTAAATTTTAGTTTCATCTCTTAAGTTTCATTGTTTTATAACATGTACATACATACAGTTAGTAAATTAAGAAACACCATAAAAATTTATTGATACTAAATTAACTTGGCTAGTATGGAATGATTATTATGAGAACTAATGTCCATCTTTAAAAAATAACTATTAAAGAAAAACTATTGAAGTATTATTTAAATAATAAGAACGAAGAATCTGTTTTTCACAAATTTGTATAGGTTCCTATTCCGAAAATACATTGAAAACCCAAATATACTGTAATGATGAGAATCAGAACATATTTAAAATAAAATATAATTACCTTTGAATCTTATGAGTTAATAAAATTAATCCAAAATGATACATCCGAGAACATTATCGCAGATCAACACGCGCATGCGTAATCTATGAAAATACCGCCATTCATCTACAAATCCCGGCATACTGTTGTATTATATCCAAAGATTATGAACAAATATCACATCCTAAATTGTTTGTTTCTTGTTATATAATTTCCTTTTCAACACTAAACACCCTGAGACAAGGATTTGTAACAAAAAAACGGGAGAATATAATAGAAACCACAGCAGATCAATGAATTATAGGGAGAGGTCGAAAATCGACCACCCTGACAAGTTTCACAAGTCCACTGTCGGGCGCTAAGCGTTGCTTGCAGTGCGAAGAGCACATGGGTACATTGGTCCCTCCCCGTTTTCTAAAGGGACTCTTTACATATTGCAGAAAATATTAAAAGCTCTTTGTCTGACTTTTTTCATAAATAAATGATTAACTTCAATCATTGGACGTGAAGTGTGTGTGAAATACTGTTAGATTATTAGTGGACGGAAAATAAAAAAACACCGGGAAAAAATACTTAAGAAAAATAGTCAAATTTCAAAATATTAACTAAATTTAGGACAAAGAAAATTGTCTTTTTGAGAGTTTAATATTTAAATTAAGTGATAAATTTGCATATCGAAGAATAGATTTCAGGTTTACGGGAGTTAAACTAAATTACGATAGACTTTAAAACAACATTAAGATTAAGATGTTCAACTCCGTTCTATGTCTTAAAACAGTTTTTGAAACCAAGAAGAAAAGCAATTTTTGCTCAATATGAATAGTTTTTCCAATACTAAGGATTAAAAGCTTCGTTTTTTTTATTTAGAATAAATGAGATAAAACATATCATAATAAATAAGATTTATAAATAAGATAAAACTTAGCTTATTCAAACGAATCACTTGAGAGGAAGGGTTGTCGTTCCTCTCAATCCTCAAAACCTCTTTGATTGTCCACCGAAAATCTGGCAACATTTCAAACAATTATTTTTCATCTAACTTTTCTTTGTTTCTTCTGGCAATAAAACAGGTTTTGATATTTTCAGTTTCGTTATCCTCGATAGTGATTCATTCGTTTAATTTTAATTTTCTTGCTTAAATTTTAATTTTTAATCCGTAATGTATTAGTGTATACTTTTCTTGACTTTATTGTTACCAAGGATTCTAAAAATATATATTAAGGATGATCCTGCATTTTATAATATGATGAGGCCGGGATAGACTGGTTGGTAGGGCGCTGGTACCATGTCCAAGAGGTCATGTGTGTGGCTGAAATCGTATTCTTGGACATAAATGACGACATTAAAAAACAGGATTCTGCCTCATTAAGAAGGGTTTGCTGGATTGGCAAGTGATATTAGAAACAACATAACATGGTAATCTAGAAGCTGAAATTATTTTGAAACACCATTCTATATAATTTACTTTTTTGTAATATTTACAAAATTTCAAATTAAAATATTACATAAATAGGAGGCATTTTTTTTGTCCTTAATTTATTTTAACAAAAAGTATTTAATAAGGAATGCGAAGCTAACGAAATATTAATAATATTGTGCAAAGCCAACGAAAGTAGATGAAGAAATACCAAACCAAAACGACTATTCTATTTCATTTTGAACTAATTTTGATAAATACTTTTGTATTTTTAGCTTTTTATTCATTTATTTATTAATTTTAATTGAAATTTTGTTGAATATTTTTAAAAAGATACACTTTAATTTAAACAACCATCGTTGAAAATAAGGTTATTTATCAAATTCAGCTTGAAAGATTTTGACCAATCAAATACTGGCCGAAATTTCTCATAGTATTTACTAAATTTCTAGTTTTTGTTTCTAAACATCGTATAGTAGCCATAAGAGTTGCGAGGAAAAAAATTAAAAGCTCTTCATCGTTTTTGTGTTCTCTTTCTTTTTTAAATTCTAATTTTTTTAATTTTTATTTTATTATTTATTTTCATTTTATATTTATTGAACTCTAACTATTAAATATTTAAAAATCAATATTAACGTATAAAAAATCCTGATGATTACACATGAAATTATTACGCATGAAACAACTCGAATATTTTGCCCAAATTACATTGTTAAAAAAAGGGAACTAAATCTTTTAAATGGAGTTTTAATTTTGGTATTTGCCCCTTAGTTCTCACGTATCGCAAATATTCAAATTTAACGAGCAAAAACTTGTACAATTTTTTAGACTCAAAATTGTCCTTACAAAGATTTAAATTACAGAAATAAAAATTAAATGAAGTTGAACGTTTAGTGTTAAGTAAACTATACGGACTACCGCTATACCATGGCTATACCTACGGACTACCGCTATACCACTATACCTTCTAGTTGGGCATGGCTATACGGACCAACAAGCACCGGACCACTTTCTTTGAAGGAGGGTAAAAGTGGTTCATTAAATGTCACCGTTCAAAATAAATAATTAAAAAAAGGAAAGAAAAAAAACGTGTTTTAACAATTTTTAAAAATTGTACAAATTAAAAAGTTATCCAAGGTTAGCAAATAAACCCACTATATATTTGCCATGAAATTTTAAATTGACGTAGCAACCAAAGATGAGAAAGAAAACTAAATTAATGATTAATTAAAGCTTATTTACACAATAAAAATAATATTATTCAATCTGTGAGACTTCAGAATTTATCGGTGGAAAGGTGGGAAATTAGAATGACGTTCTTAAAGCAAATATTCTCGTTCGTTAATAATTATTTTCAGAACTTAAACATTTCATTCCCTGACCCCAATTTATTGACTGTTGTTTTATTTCGACGCCAAAGCGATTTTTCAATCGTCAAACCACTATACCACGAAAACCTCCCTCGGTTAGTCTGACGACAAGGAGATTATAATATATATAACCCATAATTCGTCTACCACTGAGGATATTTTACGTCCATGATAGTCAAGACTAGATTTCGTATCGACCAACCATCGCAATGATTCGAACCTGGGCTACCTCTTTGGGAGGCGAGAGCTCTGACTCTGAGCCTCTGTAGCTTATTAGTTTATTCTTATTTGTTATTACTATTACTAAACACTTTATTTAAAAGAAAATTTGATACTACAGAAACCATGAAAACAAGTACGCCAACACACAACGCCACATTCTATTTTCCACAGGTTACTAGATGGCAATAATACACATAGATGTATCAAATACGACAATGCTGCCATTATTAGTGACAACAACAAATATCGAATACGGTAATACCGTAATCATTATTAATAGCATTACAGATCAAAAAAGATAATATCGTGATTATTATATGTCAAGGATAATTATTGATTACGATAATTATTGCGTGTTGTTAAATTTTATTAGTGTAACGAAACTGTTGACCAATGTAAACGAACATAAATTAGTTGAATTTGGAAAAATATTTCGTTATATTCTAAAGTATCGATATTTCATCAAAATATATCACGATATCAAAAATCGTAATTATCGGTTAAAGGGACTTAGATTTTGTGGACGACAACTCGGAAGAGCACAGGTACTACTTAGCAACGATAAGTACCGTTTATTTATTTATTTTATTATTCTTATCCCCAATTTGATTGAAATTTTAATGAAACAAAAACCGTGAACAAAGCCTAAATAATGCACAAAAACAGAAATGGTTTGTTTCGGTTCAATAATAAAGAACACATAGAAAAATATTAAAAAGATAAATGTATTATCAAATTATTGAAATGTAATGTTGCATGTAATGGTAATGTAATGTTCTATGTAATGGTTGATGCATAACGATATAACCGTTTGGTATTAATTTTAATATCGAGATACATTCTCAAAAACTCTCTGTATTTATGGGTACATCCACACATCGTGGTATTTTCTAATTTAATTAATTCCTATTTTCTTGAATCACGGAGGGAAAAAAAAGAAGAAAAATTACCCGAATTACAAAGACGAGCACCTTCGATTTCGAAAAATAAAAAAGAAATGCTAAATAATTATTAAGGAGTTAAGTTTAACGATTAAATGTCATGCCAATGATTTCTTTTTTAATGTCGCAATGATTAAAATGTACCCGTAATACTGATTACTTCTCTTTATTATTAGAATTACAGGTACAGCAGTCGAGTCGCGTGACAATCAGCACTATTTGAACAGTCCCCGATGCAACTGCGAATGGCAACCAGCTGTCTGTGTAATGAGAGCCTATAGTTCTGAACATAAGACAATTCTGTTAAACCGTAAAACATCCACCGTGTTTAGAAAAAAGGAGGGAAGATACTGTGGGGTAAAAACTGTTCTTACAGATGTTTCAATAAGAAAATAGAATAAAATAAACCAATCCATAATATGGCTGAAGAAGGACGGCAAATAGAAAGCAGGAAATGAAGATTGCTTTTCCTCGCCTAATCCTAATAGGATAACAAAGTAATCTAGACTTTGAAAAGGAAGTAAGGATTCGCATGTGTTTTCATTTCAGAATAGAATTTAATAATTAGCTGAAAAGTGTGGTGGCATCAGGAGGAAGGGAGACAAATGCTCCTAAGTCGAGGGAAATTTATACACTTTTGTTGTTGATGGGGAAAAAAATTAATTAAAAGTATTACTAAAATTTTATATAAATTCGGTACTTATTGTTTATAAGGACTATTGTGTTGGGACTGCTTTTTCGAGATGTCGCCAACATTAAGACTAGTCTTGGGACTATCTGTCGCCAACATGAAGACTATCTGTCGCGCTAACTACAATCGCCAAAATGCCAAATAGATTTTAAACTTGCAATTATTAATAATAAAAAATATAATAAATAAAAAAAACATGTAGATGTTTGCCTATGGGTGGCTACGAGTTATACCTTTCGAGTTGGTCCCTTTCTGTGATGTTTTTTTTAGTTTCTCGCAAGCCGCTGCCCGGATAATTCTGCCACAGATCATACAGAAATCTCCCCCTAGTCCTCCAAGTACAAATTTTAAAATCGCGATAAAATATTTAGAATAAGTAAATAAAAGGAAAAATAATCCAGGGACAGAGAAATAAAAATATCGATACTATTGTAAAAAAAAAATATTGATATTTCAACAATATATCACAGTTTTGGAATTTAACTAGTTTATAAAATAGTTAACATAGGCAACATAAGTAAATATTTCTCTGTTCAAATAAAGTTCATCAAGATTCATATTCGTAATAATATTGTACAAAATAATTATATAATTGCGCATAATGTTCACGATATTAACTTTTTGTTATATAATCGATTAGTATCGTTATAATATCGTATTTGATAATAGAGTTCTCAACAATGATTGCGATATACTGTCAAACAACATCAATATTTAAAAACTAATAATAATAAATAAGACGAAGAGGATAAATAATTCAGAAACAGGGAAATATCGATACAAATGACAAAAAATATCGAAATTTTAATAGCATATAGAACATTTTTCAAATTTAAATTATATCTAAATTACTTAGTAGAGGTTACATTGAACAATACTTCATTACCCAATTGAAATTTATAAACATTCACCATACTATTGTATTCAATAATTATAATTATGCATAATATTCGCGATATAATCTTTTTGATGCATTATGTAATTGATAATTATCGTGATATTTAGTATTTATAGTTCTCAATTGTCATATTTGATACACCTTTGTGTATTATCGGAATCCAGCCGGCCGAAGACTCCCCGTGACTGGTGCACGTTAAATCTGTCGTGTCACAAAATCCTCCACGTTCCCATAACAAATTATACCTCTGGAAGTACTGAATTGGAGATCGATCATTCTTTGGTTCAGGACAAAATTACGATCTGAGGATAAATGAATGGATATATGAATGGGTCCGCCCTATACATGGGTGTGGGAGAAGTCGAATTTTTGACCATAGATGGCGCTACTGGAAAACAAGAACAAACCGAATTTAAAATAATTGAATATTTATTCGAATATGATTAGATATTATTTTAAAAATTAGTTACATAAGAATTAAATTGAAGTTTTAGGGAATGAACTTTTAATAGTTATGCTTTTAAATTTGTATACCTTGTTGTGAGGCATATCATATATTTTAAAAAATAGTCTTGCTTGGGGTTTATTTTGCCGTTAATTAAAAATATAATAAAAATTGATTAGTGTTTCATTGGAATACAATTAAAGAATATACACTAGATTAAAAAGTATTATTTGCATATTAACAATTGACAATAGTAATTTAGAGATTTATTAGAGTTTTTTAGGAGTTCTTTTTTACATTTATTATAAATTATAAATTAAACAATACTACTTCTCGTAAATTCCTAATGACTATTTGTGTATTAAATATTTTTAAGATAATATTGAACTGTAGTCGAAAAAATATTCGATTCAGTTTTGCATTATAAACTCAAAGACACTCCTCTCCCCCAAGAGATTTTTTTTTCCAGCACTGATGCAACCTCTGGTAGAAGATAGAAGATTACCCCTTGTTTGTACTCAACTTTGTCCTTACTCCTTATCGAACTTAAGTCAGAAACGAAGAAAATAATTTGTTTTACTTATTTTGTTAAATAGTTTCATTATCTAATACGAAAAATATTTCCTTTTTTTTTTATCTCTTATGCTTTAATGTTTTGTGTATTTTTTGTCTCTTAATTTTATCTTAAAAATGTACACCTTAAATAACATGTTACTATTTTTATAAAATCAAGAAATAATAATAAAAAATTAACCACACAGATTTAGGATAAAAAATGTGAAAGGAAAAAAGTCTGTTACTGAACGCATCATGTTTACTCATGAACGCAATTAAAAGCACTAAATTATAGAAACTAATTTATAGTTGAACATTTTTGGAATTTTACTATTTTACTAGGGGACTAAGCTCCTGTTCGCGCCGCTCAACAACCCCGATGATTGCTTCGCAATAATTGTTGTTTCTTGCCAGACAGAAGGGCTATTGGTGAACAGAAGTAATTTTTCTCAGAAATCGTTTTTTAAAATATCATTCTATTGTTCAAACAAATATGATGAGTTCACAACAGTAATTTAATATTTTCGCTTACCAAATGGGCTGACATATTAAATACTATCTTCCATCTCATCGTACATGAAGCTGATCATTAAGTTTTGAATCATTTAACAGATCTCTTTAACTGTAATTTATAACTGTATATTAATGCTATTTGCACAAAAATAATAATTGTAAAACGGTTAATAAGTTTAGACGACGTTTCTAAAAAACCTTATCTTAAAATGTAGCTCAGAATTACATTATAATACTGACATAATAATAATATGAATTAATATAATAATAAAATTATGACATAACATAATAAGAATTACATAATAATAATAAAAAAAATAACAATTCTCTTAGTTTTGAATTCTTGAATTAAAAGAGTAATAATAGCAGTACAGAAAAATAATTTTAAATTAGGGGTACAAAAATATTCATAGAAAAATAATCCCTAATGGCTTTTATTAATTTTATGCTGATGATAACCGAAACAATATGGAAATGAATGAGGAAAAACTGTATCATACCACGTGATTTTCCGGTCAATAAAAATGCACGGACTTTAAACCTGCGTTAATTTTTGCGCATTTATGTTAACATAGTTTTTTTTTTAGATGGGGCAACGGAATATTTGCTTTAAATATTAATTAGGGTTAAACTTTTTATTTTCTTTAGCGAAGGAGCTTTGAAAAATACCCTTTAACCGATTAACACACTTCAATCAAACTTGATATTTATGCCTTTTATTTTTAATACTTTATACCGAAAGAGAGAACTAAGACCAAAACAAAACTCAATTTATGCTCATCCCTTTCACATTCTTTCAGAATCAAGGGGTAGATTTTATCTTTCCGACCTTGACCCCTGACCTTATTGGTCAGCCTCACACTTTCCCCTCTTTCATTTTCACCTAAATTCTTTTCTCAGAACTTTTATCCCCATTTCCTGTTGCAAAAAAAGCAAGCAAGAATTTAAGACAGATTCTGATTAGCATTTATTTTTAAGCTGTCCAAAGGTAATTGGAATTCTGTGAATCCAGTAGCTGTGACAAGAAAATTTAATTATTTTTCCTCAATGCCCTAAATTATCAATTCATACAGGAACAGTCAAACGACAAAATAAATGAAAGCTCTCATTTTACACATGGAAGGCGAGGAAAAAGAGCACATGAAAAAAAAACTCGGAAAAAAAGAGCGTCGATGAAAAGCATATCATTTTTTGAACAAAAGGAAATGACAAGCCGTGATGGCTCAGGGTATAGAGCGTTCGCCATCCAATGAGGTGAACCGGAGTTCGAATCCCAGCGATGGCTGCTCGATACGAATTCCGCATCCGGCTTGCACCGACCACAGTGCTGACGTAAAATATCCTCAACGGTAGCCGGATCATGGGTTGGAGCCCCCTTGCCGGCAGGCCAATCGTGGGAGGTTTCCGTGGTTTTCCTCTTCATGTAACGCAAATGCAGATATGTTCCATCAAAAAAATTCCTCCTCGAAGGCAAATTTCTCCCAATGCTTCGATACAGGAGTTTCCTTGTCTTATGGATTGGGTTTGAAATTATAAGGCTACGGAGTTGAACATTAGTAGTCCTAAACCCAAAATCGTGTCGGCAGTTCAACGACGGTTGTAAATAAATAAAAGAAAAACGACCGATTCTGTTCGAGCTACTTAAAGCAAAATTTATGCAATTAAATAATTATTATTACATAATTAGATATTTCTTTAAAATTAATTAATATATGAGGATTATTGTAAAGTTTAAAGAAAGTAACTTTCTTAACTTCCATGATCAAAATCTACATTTAATGAACTTGTGCGCTCAGTTGATCGATGGATTTGCTCACGTCGATCAAAATATTTTTGTAAAATATTATTTTTTTAACTATTTTACTGAAATAATTTGTTTAAATTACGTAAGAATTAATGGCGCCTTAAATATAAATAATTGAAATTGCAACTTATTTAGCTGTAATAATTTTTAATGATGATTCCAAAGGGTTATTGACAGTTATAGAACAATTAAAAACCCAATGTAGGCCAGCAGCCAAATAATAGTCGCTTTGGTAAATGTCCGAAATATATACTAGGTCCAGTTGAGGGCCACTGACCGGTACACATTTGCCCGGTATGCCCTACATCAATTATTTTGGTACACCGTCAGTGCCATTGCCCGGTATACATTTGCTTGGTATAAAATGGTAAGAATTAACGGCGCAATTAATTAATGGCGTAAGAATTAATTAATGAAATTGCAACTTATTTAGCTAAAATAATTTTTAATGAAGGTTGCAAAGGGTTGGTTATTGACAGTTATGACAGGTTATTGACAGTTATGGAACAATTAAAAATACATTGTAAGCCAGCAGCCAAAATATGCTCGAAGAGAAGATGACCTCAGAATATCTACTGCTACTTTAAAAACATATGAAGGTGTCACTTGAGGATAAATCGACAACAAAGAAGGCAATAATAGCAGTCCTGAAATTGCGAAGAAGATGCATCGTATGGACCTGGTATCCATGCATTATAGCCACTTGCAAAATTTTAGGTATTTATATGGATTATTGATCACAAAACTTTTAAACGCAATTTACTCGAAACTATGTTTTTCTTACTTGCTGTCTCTCTAACTTTCAACCAATTTACTTAATGTGTCTCTAACTAGCTCAATTTTCAACCGATATACTTACTTGCTGTGTCTCTAACTAGTACAATTTTCAACCGATTTACTTACTTGCTCTGTGTCTCTGACTAACACAATTTTCAACCGATTTAGATACTTATTGTGTCTCTAACTAACAAAATTTTCAACCGATTTAGATACTTATTGTGTCTCTGACTAACACAATTTTCAACCGATTTAGATATTTATTGTGTCTCTAACTAACACAATTTTCAACCGATTTAGATACTTATTGTGTCTCTAACTAACAAAATTTTCAACCGATTTACTTCAAATTTTGACACCGAGTTTACGTTACTGTGAATGACAGAAATGAGTGGTTGTTGACTTCCACCGGTGAATGCTGACAATCACATAGTCGCTTTGGTAAATGTCCGAAAGATATACCAGGTCTAGTTAAGTGCCACTACTGAGTATGCATTTCCCCGGTATGCCTTAAATCAATGTTTTTTTAAGGTCAAGTGCCACTGCCCAGTATGCATTTAACCGGTACTCCGAACACTGATGTTTCTCCCAATCTATCCTCAGTCGATATTAAAATATCGAATAAATATAATAATATCAACAAATAAATTAATCTCAAATCAAATATAACAAATATTTTGGACATTCACCAAAGCGACAATGTGATTGTTGACATTCACCGGTGAAAGTCGACATTCTCTTGATTTCGGTCAGCCACGGTAACATTTACAATCAATACAGTTTTCGTTGTTCATAGGGATTTCTTAATTTGGGTGACTAGTTTAGTTAGGGTAAATCCAACAAAATGTAGCATATTTTACGACATTTAACTTTCTTTAACTCCGCCATTTCGCGATAAAGAAACTTATTTTTTCTGTCCTACGTGCGACGAAAGCTACATTGATGTAGTTTAAAAAAATAATAAATCGGAATCAAATTTGGAGGATTTTTTTTCTCCAATTCATGAGTACAGAAAGTAATAGATAATTTTAAAAGTAAGTTGTAAACATTGCATTATATAAGCGGTAATTTTTAAATTTTTTTATTTGTAACATGATAAAAGGTAGATTAAAATATGTAGAATAAGTTTTTAAAAAATATATATAAAGTTAGTCAAAACTGTTTCAAAATTCATTACAAAAATCATTTTTTTTTTCTTTTCTTTTACAGACTCCTATAGTGTTGTGACGATGTATCAAATACAAAAATTTTCAAGATAAAAAAAAAATAAATTCTGAAAGGCTTTAAAAATCCAGCAAAAGGATTTTGAATAGCACATAAACTACTAATAGGAGTAATTTTATTGTAATAGAATTGATAAACTAATGTTAAATTTCGAAATCGTATTTAATACCATAAATGTTCACTAACTGGGAACAGCTTGGATAGGTGAAAAGAAAATTATGGTTAATTTTTTTTATTTTTTTGAGAAGAATCTGAAGGAACTCGAAATCCTATTTGTGACTTTCGTTTTGTGTGCAACGCCTTAAAAAATAATAAGAGTAATTTATGGTAACATAATGGATAAACTGAATAGAAATTACCCTGCTTATAAAATACAAATTATAAAGTGTGTTCAACACAAAAAGTTTGTCAAGATTAAAATTAAGAAAAAATCAATAAATTTCCTAATTACTTTAGTAATTTAAGATTGAGATCTAAAACAGAATCACATATAGGAGCCAAAGAAAAATTATATTTTTAAATTGAAAAAAAACTATGTATAAATTGAATTTCTGAATTTTAATACAAATTAAACTAATACGAAAAAGGTTAAAGGTAAAATAAGAAGGATAAAAAGAGTTCATAATTTAATTTTTATTTTCTGTGAAGTTTAAAAAAAAAAAGTTCAAAGAGAGAAGCTTATGATCGAATTTGTACTCCTATCAATGATCACACGGACCTGTAAGTTATACTGTGTCCTTACTTACTTAGTTATACTTATTTTGCATCATACTGACTTGTTTGCTTATTGTTTTATGTTAACTAAAATCACAACCGCGTAATTGGATTTTTAAAAGTTAGTACCTTATAATTTCGATAAATTTGTGATTGGACAGTTGTCTCTCTCTCTCTCTCTAAGAAGATTAAAAAGGGGGGGGGGGAATCCTTTGGATAAATCCCTTGACTAATTAAATAATGGTTTATTAGATCTCACTAAATCCAAGCTTCGAGAAATGTGATATAATTCTTATAAATAAGTAGTCTAAAAGAAAGCAAACTCATAAATGCGATTTTTTATTATTTTTTTGCTTCTATATTGTATTTCTTGACATTTCGACACTATTTTTTGACATTTCTCTGACATTCGTTCGAGAAACAAATTCCTTTAGACTCAAATAATTATATATAAAGTAAGAGCAATCTCGCAACAGTCCGCTGTGGGCCCGGGGAGGGATCATAGAGGTTAAGGTTCCACAATTTCGTGACCAACTTCAGGCGTGATTGTGGCAATCTGCTCAGCACTGCGCATAGGCCGCCTTTACTTTCCAGACAAGTTGGTATCCATTGATCTAAAGCGGGGTGGACTTCAAGCCTCCACTGAGGATCGAACCTAAGCTCTTCAAAATGCCAGTTTAGTGCCTTAACCACTGTGCCATCGATGCTCAATAATATATAGTAATTATGAATATTCTTAATTATTCAAATATTAGATATGTTTGCAATAAAACTGTCCAAAAAATAACTAACACTTCTCATATGTTTTCATTGTAATTAAACACTCCGACCAAAGAGAGTAAATGGTATTATATTCGTATTTTGGCAACTGCCTTGTAAATTCACACAAATAGAGGAAAAATAATCTTAAAATATTATTTAAGTCATAAAATTATATCAATTGTTGTCCAATACACGAGTCTCAAAATGTTATACGGGCAACATACGATTCCTTCCCTACAGAACAAAGCTTTTCAAATATTATTGCATGAAAAGAAAAAAAGAGCTGAATATTCTAAACTTAGCGAAAACGTACTCTTCTTCTATCTGATCTTATTTATCCGTCAATATTTCCGAACGGTCATCAAACTGGTTTAGCTCCATCTGAAGCAGCTAAAAAAAGTCAGAGATAGTAGCAGGACAGGGAGGATTGTCATGGCAACGGAACCGTTCGTTCACCCCTTTCGATCCGTAAATGCGGATCATTGGATTAGGTTGTTTTCAAGGTGAGTTCTTTGATACTGTTTAGAAGATGATACTTCTTCTCCATCCCTTCCCCCTACCCACACTTCCACCTGCGGCAGAAAGCGTTCAATTTTATTCTCATCTGATTGCAATAAAAAAAAACTTTGTTTACTTCATTGTGTTACGTAACTGGTCTTTCGTATTTATTAGCGGGTAAAANGAGAAGCGAGCGATTATAATATATGCAACACCAGCTGATACAAAGAAATTGTCAGAATAGACCAACAAAATGTCTCATTGTTCTGAAAGTTTTTCGGAGAGGTAGGACTAGTACTGCCATCAATTGAAAATTTTTCGAGATTTTTTATTTCAAATCATATTGGTAAAACATACCATGTTCACATGTGCCCCCTGTTCACATGTGCCCCCCTCTCCCCTACTTGTTTTACATCATAAGCTGCTGTTTTATGTTAACTAAAATCACAACTGCGTAATCGGATTTTTAAAAGTTAGTCCCTTCTAATTTCGATAAATTTGTGATTGGACAGTTGTTTCTCTCTCTCTCTTAAAGAAGATTTAGAAAAAAAAAGGGGGGGCGGGAATCCCTTAGTGACTAATTAAATAATGGTTTATTAGAAATCTCACTAAGTCCAAGCTTCGAGAAATGTGATAATTCTTATAAATAAGTAGTCTAAAAAAAAGTAAACTCATAAATGCGATTTTTTTTTCTCTTTTGCTTTTATAGTGTATTTTTTGACATTTCTTTGAGATTCGTTCGTGAACCAAATTCCTTTAGACTCAAATAATAATATATAAAGCAGGAACATTCTCGCAACAGCCCGCTGTGGGCCCGGGGAGGGATCATAGAGGTTAAGGCTCCACAATTTCATGACCAACTTCAGGCGTGATTGTGGCAATGTGCTCAACACTGCGCATAGACCGCCTTTACTTTCCAGACAAGTTGGTACCCATTGATCTAAAGCAGGGTGGACTTCAAGCCTCCACTGAGGATCGAACCCCTCAGTTCTTCAAAATGCCAGTTTAGTGCCTTAACCACTGTGCCATCGAGGCTCAATAATATATAATAATAAAATAATTATGAATATTCTTAATTACTCAAATATTAGATATGTATGCAATAAAACTGTCCAAAAAATAACTAACACTTCTCATATTTTTTCATTGTAATTAAAAACTCCGAACAAAGAGAGTAAATGGTATTATATTCGTATTTTGGCAACTGCTTTGTAAATTCATACAAATAGAGAAAAAATAATCTTAAAATATTATTTAAGTTATAAAATTATATCAATTGTTGTCCAATACACGAGTCTCAAGACGTTATACGGACAATAGAACCCCACAGAACGAAGTTTTTCAGATATTATTGCATGAAGAAAAGAAAAAATAATAATAACTGAATCTTCTAAACTTAGCGAAAACGTACTCTTCTTCTTCTATCTGATCTTATTTATCCGCCAATATTTCCGAACGGTCATCAAACTGGTTTAGCTCCATCTGAAGCAGCTAAAAAAAGTCAGAGATAGTAGCAGGACAGGGAGGATTGCCATGGCAACGGAACCGTTCGTTCACCCCTTTCGATCCGTAAATGCGGATCATTGGATTAGGTTGTTTTCAAGGTGAGTTCTTTGATACTGTTTAGAAGATGATACTTCTTCTCCATCCCTTCCCCCTACCCACACTTCCACCTGCGGCAGAAAGCGTTCAATTTTATTCTCATCTGATTGCAATAAAAAAAAACTTTGTTTACTTCATTGTGTTACGTAACTGGTCTTTCGTATTTATTAGCGGGTAAAAAAAAAGTGACTGCGCACAAGTTAGTGCTGACTTAAAATTTGTTCAAAAAAAAAAAATTTGTGCAATGCAAATGCGGAGAAGTTATATAGTCGAACCTCGCGAAATCGGCAGGACTATTATAATTATTTCACGTTAACCGAATTTCGGCTTATCCGATATAACATGAAGAAAATTTATCACCAGGGCCCGACTTAGCCTAATTGGGACTCGGGGCAAAAACTTCTTTGGGGGCCCCCCTCTGCTTCACTACTTCAGTAATGAAGATTTGAACTTTAGGTAGGTATTTAAATTTTTCACCTCATTATACGTAGATAACAAGAAAATTGACTAGAACCTAAAATAGCTATTAACCCCCCCCCTTTCCAATCGTCAGACGAAATATCGTTCTGTGAACTTTGTCATCTAGCTGTGAAAAATTCATATCCTTGCTGACATTAGGGCGGAATTTAGCAAAATTGTCGAAAATACGATGGCTCAATTAAGCCAATCAGAAGCCTGTGTTTTTGTAAACATATCGTGTTTTGCTACATGTAAAAATACAGGCTTTTGATTGGCCAAATTTGTCCAACGTCATTGCGAAAATATAGCTGAATTCCGCCCTAGAAAGTCATGGATTTACGAAATATAAATTTTTTGGGCTCATAGGATAGATCAATGAAAAAGCTAAAATAAAACTGACGGATTTTACACTATACTGATATTTTGTTTAGAAGTTCATTAATGAAGGAAATCTGAAAAGGATTTTCAATTCGATTGCCCCCCCCCCTCTGATGTCGTGCCCGGGGCAACTGCTCCGTATGCCCCTGCCTTTGTCAGGTTCTGTTTATCACGTACTATTAATACATGCTATGTTCTTCATTAATGCAAGCAAGCAATACTATTATGAGCAAAACAAATTAAAATAAGCTTAAGAGCTTTAACTATTTTATTAAACTACTTAATTTTAATTATTTTATTCATTCGACTTCTCCTACTTCTAACAAAGGAAGAGAATAGAAACAGCTTTCCTCACAATGAATGATTGGGATTTTATTCACATGCTTTTTATCTGTACGGTTTCCTTTCACGTTAAGCGATAATCAGCTTGAAAATTTCATGTTAAACATGTAAAATACAACAATAATTGATTGCTAACTCACGGGACAAACATGTGTTTCATGTAAAGCGATATTTCACGATAAGCGGTTTCGCTTTAGCGAGATTCAACTGCATCAACAAATCCTCCAGGAAGGCTAGTTTGTTCCATTGCTTGATCCATAAGCTCCTTTGCTATCTAATTTGGTTTTGAAATTGTAAAGCTGATTAGATAATCGTAAACCCAAAAATAATCGGCTGTTCAACGTCGGTTAAAATGTGAAATAGAAAACCAACAAGAAGGTAAACTAAAAAGAAACAATGCGAAATAAAATTTAAAATTTTTTTAAAAAACTAATTACGTTTTTTAGTTGAATTAAAAAAGAGAAATTAATTCTGTATTTGGTAAGGACAAGTTCAGAATTAATTAAGAAATGTAGTTCAATTTTTTTCTTATTTTTTATTTTTTTATTTTTATTTATTTATTTTTTTTTTTTTTTATCTATAAACTTATGGCTATAGTTGTGTCATGAAGACGTAAAAATCTGGTCAAAATGAAATAACTTTTCCTTTTCGTTAAAAGTAAAAGAAAGAAGAAAAAAAAGAGAGAGAATCTTTGAAATCCATAACCGTAAAGCAAGAGCAGTAGTGTTTGCTGTACTAGATTTTAAGTGAGTTATCAGAGGCAGGCAAAATCGTTGTGAATCCGGAAATAGTCAGTTATCGAGAGAGAGAAAAAGACAGCGAAATGACAACGCAGGATATCCCTTTACTGAACTACATATCTTACTCCAAATGGGAGTACACCAGATTTCATATAATAATGATTATTTGAGGCAGAGTAAGAGGAGTACAGTTGGAGTCGAAAAAGTGACTCCGACTCCTGTAAGTTAAAAAATGGGTCATAGAGATTGTTCAAAAATGACGTTATCATGCTTTGGGCAATTTTCGACTTTCCCTCCTCCCTTGTCAGTAATAAGAATCAGCAAATCATACCCCCCCACCCCATGCTCTCGTGGGGAAGTTGCAAGAATCCCTCTTTTCTTTTTCTAATCTAATTTTAGGATTAAATTAATTTAAACGATGTATAAAAAAAATTGATCTTCATTTCACTTTATAAAATTGTGAGTAAAATATTCTTTTAGAATCTTTAGTGTGTGATTAAAACTCTTGACCTCTGAAACTTCTATAACATTTTCTGTCCCTAAATTTAAATTAAAATTGAGCAACGAAATGAATATATATATATATTTATTTAAGAATAATTTGATTTCGATATCCCTTGTCAGCACGAATAAGCAAATCACATTGAATTTCGGTCCGGATTTCGAAATAGAAAATAATTTTTTTCAGAAAAATCACGATAATTTTATTCTAAATCAATTATTTTATATTCAATAAATTTTGTTTTACTTTTAAAAATAAAATGATCATTATTGTACTTAGACTTATAGTCGACTATCATTGCATGCATATTTATTAGTAGTTATTTTTATGTTTCATGACTCTATTTTTTTGGGGTACTATCTAAGAATCTATTTTTTTAAAACTTTTTATGGTTGCTTTTTCCGATGCTCTTTTTTCCGCATGCTTCCAAACATCCTGAAAATATCATGGCATCATCATCAGCAGCAGTCAATAGTACAGAAAGTAATGTCGCTGACCCAGGCAGCGATTGTAAAGACAGAAGAAGGCATTCATTTTGAGCTCTTATTATTCTTATAAGTCATCGTGACTGGAAGATGCACGCAATTTATTAAATCTCACACAACAATTGCTATTCAATATTATCACTTTCACAACTTTCAAGACTCACAACATGCTTAGTAAAATAAGTTCGAAAAAAAAATATGATAAACAACAATTGAAAAAAAAAATTAAAATTAACAATTACAATAAATTTGAAGATGAAATTAATACTATAAGGAATTATCAAGGGCATAGGGTCCCAAATTTTATAAATCACCGCCCACTTCGTGATACAAAACATTTCAACACTTCCTTACAAAGAAAAAAAAATAGATAAAGAAATAATAAAAAGAATTCTCATTTTATATATTTAAAAAAAATTTGATATGATACAGTTTTATAACCATGCCTATAAGTTATCTATCGACAAGTATAACTAGTATATATTTATAAGTTGTCTATTATCTATNGACTCACAACATGCTTAGTAAAATAAGTTCGAAAAAAAAATATGATAAACAACAATTGAAAAAAAAAATTAAAATTAACAATTACAATAAATTTGAAGATGAAATTAATACTATAAGGAATTATCAAGGGCATAGGGTCCCAAATTTTATAAATCACCGCCCACTTCGTGATACAAAACATTTCAACACTTCCTTAAAAAGAAAAAAAAATAGATAAAGAAATAATAAAAAGAATTTCCCATTTTATATATTTAAAAATTTTTTTGATATGATACAATTTTATAACCAAACCTATAAGTTATCTATCGGCATGTATGTCTAGTATATATTTATAAGTTGTCTATTATCTATTAAAAAGTATATCTAGTATTTATTGATAAGTATATCAATTGACTAATATATTTAAATTGAAAAGATCTTTGTTTTTTGGCGTTAATATTGATAGAAATAACTTACGCTTAAAAATTTTTAGTGCTTGCATATAAAAAGAAATTCACCTGACTTCGTAGTTTTCACTTCGGAGTTTGAATTAAATACTTAATTTTCTAATACTTTTTCTAATATATTATTAAAAAAATGGGGATTGAATGATGTAGTTTATGATTGTTCTGAGGTCGACCTGCAATCTAAAGACTGCGAATTCTGAGAGAACTAAAGTTTATAATTTATCACTTTCACATGAGATTGTACACTCGTAAGATAGTGATGTTATTTCAAAGGAAGACAAAATATTTTCGAGGTACTTAATTTCTTAGACGAAATAAAAGAGCATTAAGCACTTAACGAAATTGCAAGCATTTGATAATTTCCTAGCATCTCTTAAATTAATATTCGCTGCCCAGAAAGGTATAAAAAGTTGAATACTAAATGAACAAATTCGGAAGAAAAAAAAATTTAGAATAACAAAATGGCTTATGCAAACATAAATAAATATTTCTAAATAATTCTTCATGTTTAATGTAAGCTAATTTTTTTTTTATTCAAAACCATTTTGAACATGAAGTGTAAATTATACATGTGTAAATTAAATTCTCCCGCAAAGTTCGGTTCCTTAAAGTACCGAAGTAGTCACTACAATCCAAAGCAGTTTGTAGTCACTACATTTTAAAAAAAGTAGTTGTGGTAGACTACATTTGTAACAAATAGTTGTAAATGTCTGAAAAACTACAAAAATAATGTAGTTTTTCCGACCACTACACGTAACACGTCTCTTTAATAAATGTTATATCATATTATCATCATCTTTATCGTAGAAAGACAGGATGTTACGCTTTCATTCCTATCCTAGAGTGGGAATTAAAGATAAATGGATCAAATATCTGGATTTTTTTTTTGTCCCTTTTCTTTTCTTCACTTTTCTTTTCCTTCCTCACTATATTATATATTTAAGCGCAATAAACAGGATCGCTATGACCTCTCAAAGATTTTCACTATTCGGCAAATTTTGCCTGGCCATTCGGCATACAATCGAAAATTTATTTTCTCCTATTTCTATAAAAATCTAATGATGGTGTCGCAGTTTTCTATTGTTGTCCGTGCATTTTTAATGGCCGGAAAATCACGTGGTAGGATCCAGTTTTTTCTTATTCATTTTCATATTGTTTTGGTTGTCATCAGCATAAAATTAATAAAAGTCATAAAGGTTCAGTTCTTCTAAAAATATTTTTGTATCCTTTTACGCTTTTAATTACGTATTATTACGCTTTTAATTCACAAGTCTAAAACTAGGAGAATTGCTGTTTTTAATTATCATTATTATTATAATGTAATTCTGAGCTACATTTTAATATAGTTATTTAGTTTAGACTTGAATACATCAACAGTTTATACTTTGTGTCCTTTATATCCTGTCACAATGTTAATGACCGCTTTGGTTTAGCGACCCAACTTACTCTGTATTATTACTCGTTTTAATCCTATGTACGGTCTGCACATGATGCATTGTATGTCATACTGTACTTTCCTGCGATGTGTTGTAAAATTTTTCATTTGTGTCTTTGGCTCACTATAAGGGAAGCCCCGTCGGCTTCGGCACTATAAGGCGGGACTCTCGGAGCATTTTAATTATTTTACTGCTGTTGCCATCAGACTCTGTAATGTTTACATAATGTTACTCTGTAATGTTACTTTTTGTATTTTATGTACTTTTCTGTTTTTCTTGATTTTAATAAACATTTACCCGTATGCCCTAAATTGGGGCAGGTCGGGGTAAATATTTCATATAGTTATTTAGAAAGGTGGACTAATCTTATTAATCTCGCTAGAATTATTATTTTTTGGTGCAAATAACTTTATTATACTGTCATAAAATACAGTTAAAGAGATCTGTTAAATGATTTAAAACTTAACAATCAGCTTCATGCGCAATGAGATGCAATAAAAAATAGTATTTAATATACATCCGCCCGTTTCTGAAGCGAAAATATTAAATGACGGTTGTAAAGTCACCAAATTTGTTTGAACAACATAATGTTATAACAATATAAATTTTATTTTAAAAAATGATTACTTAGTAAAATTACTTCTGTTAACTAACAGATCTAAATATTCATAATACTAATTCATAATAATATTTGGACATGGGAAGAGGATCGAGGGTGAGGGTGGAGGTATTTTAAGGAATGCATAAGTCGTAATCGTCCTACAGTTAGATAGTCGTAAACCCAAAAAATAAAAGGGCTTTTCAACCGCGATAAAATCAAAATAAAATCGCTAACTTGTAAAATTTTCTCACAATTTATTTTATTTTTAATAATTAGAAGAAAAAAATGTAAGACACTTCATTATCCCAGGGACCACGCAAAAGCATTAATCGGGAGAAAAAAATAACAACATAAAAGGAAAATAATCTGTAATTAGTTCCCCCCTTCCTTTTTATTCGTGTTGCTAAAAAAGACAACCTACTAAAGCGATCGTATAACTTTTTGTGCCATAAGCACGTCCCTGAAACATAAAATCAATTTTAGAATTTCAGGCACCAAATAAATAAAAATAGCAATATTTATCATAGACGTGTGCAATTAAAACGACAATGAAGTTGCCCTAAGTCGTATCAAGTTCATCAAAGATGAAGACCCCGTGTTCGTTCACCTGTAAAAATCACAGGCGGTTTTTGAAAGTATTAATTAAATGAATGAAAGCCCATCGGACACATATAAATGAGCTTTTTTGTTGGTCATTCGAACGATTGTTTATAAGAATAGATGACCTTGAACCTTTTCACCATTCACCTCCTCTGTATGAAAAGGCACCTTCTTTAAATATCATATTATGCATCAAAAGTAAAAAATGCTTATGTTATGCTCTCCGCTCTTTGTTTTTAACGTTAATTTTCCTGATTTTTTTTCTTTGAGGGCAATTGCAGCACACGCTTCTTGTTTGTTTTATCCGACTCCATGTTAAATTATCAATTTATTTTTCTTACATACAGGTAGCAGAGAAAAATCAATTTTACATCAAAAATACGCATCTATATAATATGTAAATAATACAAAAATATGTATATTAAAATATACCATTACATTTTACTAGGCATTCGTGCAAAATTTACGAAAAACTGAAAATTCGAATTATAGCAAACAATAGTTATCCAAAAAACGGAAAATTGGCGTAAAAATTTACGTAAGCAAATTCGTTTATTTTAAGAATATCTTACCAATCAATTTTTACAAGGTAAGAATGAGAACGTTATTTTTACATAATATTTACGCCAACAGTACGTCAAAATTTACATAAGTTGAAACGTTGAACTACAACAAAAAAAATTATTATTAAAAAAGAAACGGAAAATTTGCATAAAATTTCACGTAAACAAATTCGTTTATTTTAAGAATATTTTATCAACCAAGTTTTACGAGGTAAGAATGAATACGTTATTTTTACATATTATTACGTCAACAGTACGTCAAAATGAACGTAAGTTGAAACGTCAAATTATAGGAAGAAGTGGTAGTCCAAAAAACTGAAAATGTTTCGTAAATAAATTCGAACCGAAATTTAAATGGTAAATTTGCTTCGTCAATAGTGCGTAAAATACACAGAATCATTTTTTCTAAATCTAATTAGTATTTATTCTTTCGTCAATCTTTCGTAAAATATACGAAAGCAATCTTATTGAAGGGTAATTGGTAAAATCAATTCCATTACAATACGATATACCAAAGCTTTTTCACATAGCTTTTTTTTAACCAAATAACTCAATATTAATATCAATCCATCACTATTACGTAAAATTTACGTATAAAGCGTATTGACTTTACCAATTTTCCAAAAATTTCACGATTAATTTACTTATCATGCTATGTTGTTATCGTCTAGCAGCCAGTAGTAAAATTTTTAATTGTGACTACTTTTGATAACATGTAGCACTTTTTCAAGCAATTTCAAAAATCAAAAATTCTAAACTAGTAAAAACATTATCATAAATGTTCAGCACATTATCAAAATGTGGTCAAGGTGCTGTTTACCACATTATCAAAATGTGGTAAACAGCACCTTGTAGACCTGAAAATTTAAATTTTCAGTTAATAGCCAGTGGCCGATAGACTAACTTAGTAGCCACTTTTTTCTCAAACCTAATGAGTCAGTGACCAATACCGATAGGTCCTATTAATTCCATAGCTAATTTTTGCTTCTTTTTTTTTCAATTTTTTGCTTGAATTAAGATTTTATATAAAAAAAAAAAATCATATTTGAAATAATCTACGCCTATAAAAAGTTAATTCAACGATAAGAAATAATGTAAATCTGTGACAAATTTAAGTTAAACACACTAACGTCACTTTACTTTGCAATGCACGGTAAAAAAAAAAAAAAATGAAAAAAAAAAAAAAAAAANAAAAAAAAAAAAAAAAAAAAAAAAAAAAAAAAAAAAAAAAAAAAAAAAAAAAAAAAAGAGGCAAAAGGGTGACCGGATGTTTTTTTAAATCATAATTTTTATTTGCTTACTCGCCACGTGGCGAGCAGTTATTTTCAGTTCTACTACATGGTTCATTTCTATAATGGAGAAAAATTTGACCTTTCCAAGTAGGTTCATGCAAAATTTATGTTACTTTGTCAATTAATAAAATTTAGACTCAGACTTTTGAAAGTAATAATAAAACAAAAAAGTTCATGTTTATTAAAGAACACAAAATTTATTCGCCACAAAATATAAATGTAAAGAAACTATGTAATCACAATAATGAGATTACATTAATTCGATTACTTTGAAATATTATCTCAACCACAAAATAGGAAATTAATTTGAACTCGAATGAAAGCATTGATTACAAAATTCTCCTTTAAATTGTTAAACCTGAACGTTTTGGCGATGATTACAGCTTTAGAATGTAATAAATAATACGAGAAATTGAAATGACGCACTTTTTGCAGCGAAAAAGTGACAATCGATTCGCGATTAAATTATTAATCACTATTTTAAGTTCTTAACCGCTTAGGCTCAGGGGATAAGCCGCACACCTTCCCTCGACCACAATGCTGACGTAAAATATCCTCAGTGGTAGACGGATCGTGGGTTAGAATCCCCTTGCCGTCTGGTTTACCGTGGGTGGTTTCCGTGGTTTTCCTCTCTGTGGATTGCAAATTCGGGTTAGTTCCATCAAAAAAGTCCTCCAAGAAGGCAAATTTCTCCTAATACTTAATCTAGTTGTTCGCTTGTCTTCTGGATTGGGTACAAAATTACAAGCCCTCGAAGTTAAATATTAGTAGTCGAAAACTCAAACTTGGGTCAGCTGTTCAACGACGATTGTAAAATAATAAAAAAATGTAGTCTTTGTTAGTTTTGCCCTATACCACATGACGAAATGAGTTTTATTTATGTTTACACACGCGTTTCTTTGCGCTTTGAAATTTACTTAGGTTAAAAACAATTTTATGTACTGGCTAGTAACAGAGCCGTGCTTACTTTAACGTTAATAAACGGATATCACGTGATCAGAATTATCGTCGGAACTCATTGAAGTGAGTCATGGAAGGGAGCTGCTTTTAAACAATTATTTCTAAGCCTCCGAAAATAATCATGCGGAAGCGGAAAATGGAAATCAGTTCTTTAAATATGCCTTAAAAAAAGTATTAGGCATGAAAAACAACATTCTAATATTTTCTTCCATCTACTAAAATGTATTAAAAGGACAAATCGTGTCCTTAAGTTTTCCCTAAGAAGTAATGTGAATAAAATCGAGTAAAATTTTTATTCGAACCACAAATTAGCCCTCTAGTTCCAAAAATAAATAATAGGTATAGTTCGTTCACCAGGAGTTGGCACTTGGCTCCACGGCTTCACCTCCTCGGACTCGGGGATCATTTCAGCGCGGGAGTAGAAACATCTCCGTGCTTGAAATTGAGACAACCCTTAACGCAAACAGTGAATTCTTTTTCAGTCACTTACTTCGCTTTATCATCTGCTATTATACTTTCCTAATTGGCAAATGAAGTTAAACATAATTAAACTGTTTCAGCCACATTAAGCTATTTTTTCTTTCTTTTTTTGTATGAAATCATTGTTTGAAGTCCGTATATTATAGGGAAAAAATAAATTAAAAAAGACTGAAAAAGGACTATATTTTTGTTTTTTTTTCTTCACGGGGGGCATTTTTTTGCTCATTTTTTTATTATTTTTTAGAACTTTTCTTTTTTAGTCGTTTTGTTTTTATCAATTTAGATTGATATTTGCTTGTTAATAAACTTTTTTTGAAGTAAATTACTTTCAAATTTCGATACAAATGCCATTCTGATGCTCTTGAAGATTGAAATTAAAGATTAATAAATTCTTTTTTATATTTCTCAGGTATTTATTTACATTTTATTTCCATTACTACTTAATTTTTTTTTATTAAATTAATAAATACAGGTAGGTAGGTACTTTATTAACATCGCGCCAAAGCTGCACAATGGGCTATAGGCGGCGATCTGGGAAACATCCCTGATGATGATCCGAAGACATGCCATCGAAATTTTGGTACCCTGCAGAGGAGATAGCTCCCTTGCTTTTGTAGCTTGATGATCTGCGTGCGAAGTTGAGGACTTTACGGTAGAACAGTTTAACCGGGATCGATACCATGCACCCTCGGTCCCTACGCAGGCTGATCAAAGCTTAACAAATGCTTGACTTCGGTGTCCTACTGGGAACCGTATCTTTACGATCAGTCCGCTGCGGGACTTATAAATACTGAGTCGGACTTGTAATTCTTTTAAACTATAATAAAACACGGCACCGATAGAATATTTTTAAAGTTTATTTTTGATAGTTTTTAGAGGGCGTTTTTCTTCCTGCATTTTTGAGGGCCTTCCATTTTTTTTTTTGTTTTTTTTTGAGGTCATCATCACCCTAGCCTTGATAGTTATTTTGTTTGTATTTCATCATACAATCTTCAAATTATATTTAAATTAAAACGGTACAGAGGTCAGCAGTGTTAGTCAACTTAAATCAGAAGGTTTTCTTAATTTTGAAGACCAGTACATGCGTCTATATGGGTAGTTTTTTTTAAGACCAACCTTAATATTATTAGCATTTTTTATGCACAAGTGCTTTTGCAATAAAAAAAAAAGTATACTTTCAAAAGATAAAGGTATTTGAGATCGAAAATTATTCAAGCCTGAAAAAAAAAAGCTATTTAAAGCTAATGAATCACAGTTGAGGAAGGTGTATATATGAAACATCAAAATCTGTTAGATCGCGGGGTGAAACAGAGAGGCAATTATTAGAAAATCCTTCAAGTTTTCTTCTGCAATTAAACGGAGTTTGGTGTTTTTTGTATCTCTCTTTGTTGATTGCAATTTCTCAGTAATTAGAAGGAAAATTTTTTTCCTCTTAAACATTACTTTATTACCTCGAATATGTATATACTTTTCCTCTTCATTTTTAATGAGATTTTTAAAATTATATTAAGTTCGGTTTATACTTTATTTATTAATTATTTAATTAATTAATTTCATTTATTTATTTATTTTGCTACGAATATAGGAAATTTAAATGAAATTTGGTTCCATGTTGAGTAGGAATCAAAATTGAAGTTAACAAATTTATAACAAGAGAATCACTAATTGATATTCCATTATCCTCTGCATTCTTATTTCTTGAGAATATAATGTACCAAAATTAAATTTTTTTCATAAAAGATCAATTGAGTTAAAGTTGAACCGTGCACCTTAATCTGGTACTCTTTTTATTGGATTCACTGCTTCAGGTCCTCCCGTTTGCGAAAGCCCCTAGCGACAGCTTAGTACTGTTATCTGTCGAATTTTAAATTAAAACTGATTTATAGGAATTGCTTGGTGTTAGAGAGCTGAAAGCATGCTTACCAGAGGATCGTCTGCTTCATCGTCATCTTCATCTTGTTCATATACTCCAGGAGATAAATCCGAGTCCAAGATGGAGAAAGGTCGCCGTCTGGCGGCCTCCGCCATCCCGCATCACTAGTCGATCGACTTCTCAAAGCCCCGGCACATACAACACAGAGGTGAGCATCCCGAAAAGGGGTTAGAGTAGGGGCGGCGGCGGTCGGACAGAATCCATGAGACGGCGCATTGGCGGAAGGCCAGACGTTTCTTCCCCAAACATTGTTTCCATACCAAATATCAACATTAGACTTGTCATTCACACACTTCTTCCTTTTTACGAATTTTGAAACAGTTTTTTTTAATTTAAAATTTATTAAATTAATTAATTTTAATTTATTTAATTTTTTTAAAATTTAAGATTTTTTTTCAATTATTTTTCTTTAATTATTTTTTTTAAATTATTTGTTTGGCGGTAAATTATTTTATTACATACTCATTTCATTATTTTTTAAATTTATTTATTTTTTAATTTATTCTTTTTGGGAAAAGGTTATAATGTACTTCATTATACGTTGTTATTTTCGTTCATTTGTTTCGATTTTTAAATTTTCAAATGTATTTGAAATTGAAGGCATTTAATTTTTTGATTTATTTTTTGTTTTAGAAAGGATAAATTTTTAAAACTTTTATTTGTTTTTCGCTTTAAGAATATGGGCAACAATCAGCTTTATAACACCTTTTTTTTAATAACTATTATTATTATTACTTTCATTTTAATTTTTGCATATTTTTCGTTTTGGAACATAAAATAACAATTACTTTGCTCTTAAATTTTCAACAAAAAAAAAAGAAGTTTTTTTCGTAAAAAGAAGTAGGATTTAACTAGGATACACGATTTTGTTTAAAATCTCTTTCAGATTTTCTATTTTTTTTTTGGTAAGAAGATAAGAATTAACAGGTTTTTCTTTTAAATCGACTCGAACTCACTACTCTCAATCGTTTTTAGAACTCACTCCGATTTTATCAAAAAGAAATCCACCATCCTTTTATTGGTTCCTGAACAAACTATCATTTTTTCGGAACTCGAATCCAATAACATTTGATCAGTATTTGAACTCGCTATTGTCCCGCAGTGGACTGATCGTTAAGACACGGTTCCCAGCAGATCACCGAAGTCAAGCATCACTGGCTATGGTCAGTGTGCGGGTGGGTGACCACTTGGATCAGCCTGCGTAGGGACCGAGGGTGTGCGGTATTGGTCCTCGTTAAACTGTTCTACCGTAAAGTGCTCGACTTCGCGTGAGGTCGTCGGGCTACCGAAGCGGGGGTGCCATCCCCTCTGCAGAGGATCTAAATTGTGATGGCATGTCTTCGGATCAACCTCAGGGATCTTTCCCTGACCGTCGCCAATAGCCCGTTGTGCAGCTCTAGTGCGACGTAAATCAACTACAACAACTCGCTATTATTTAATCATTACTCGAACCCACTATTTTTATATAAGCACTCGAACTCACAATCATTTGATCGATTTCCGAATCGATTCTATTTTGTTCAAAACCCGAGGCTCCTATCTTCTTAAACATAACTCGGAGGCAATCATTCGATCAGAACTCGAAACCACTATATGTTTCAATTGGTTCTCGAACCTACTCTCTTTTCAGCAATACTTAAAATCCCCATTTTTTTAAAATCAATACTCGAACCCGTTATCATTTGTTTAGACCTGGAACCCACTATCATTTGATCAATAAATTAATCAAAAATTTTTCATCAGTACTCGAACCGCTATCATTTCAGCTGTATTTGAACCTTTTATCATTTGAACATTATTCCAACCCACTATCATTTTAACACTTCTGCAACTCACTCTCTTTTGTTCATTACTCGAACCCACTACCATTTCATCGGTACTCGAACCCGCTATCATTTGAACAGTTTTGATTGATACAGTCTCTCTTGAACCTAATCCAGAAGACAAGGGAACCCCTGGATCAAGTATTGGGAGAAATATGCTTTCGCGGGGAGCTTTTTGCTTGAACTAACCCGCATTTGCATTACATGGAGAGGAAGACCACGAGAACATCCCACAGTTAGCCTGACGGCAAGGGGACTCTACCACTGAGGATATTTTTACGTCAGCACTGTGGTCGGGGAAAGTCGGATGCGCAATTCGTATCGACCAACCATTGCTGGGATTCGAACCCGGTTCACGTCATTCGAAGGCAAACGCTTTATCCCCTGAGACAGCACGGTTCAATAAGGAGAAACAGCAAAAATCGAAATTCACATTAACGGTTCAAAATCGAACTTCATAAACGGTTCAAAATTTGGCCGCTCTTCTGATTTAGGGATTGGAGCATTATTTAAAAAATACCGGCTGTAACCGTAATTTAAGGGTCGCAATTCAAAATCTATCGTCTATATCTATCTACAATATAAGCTATGTTTATTCAGTGAAAGTACGCTTTTGTGTTTGATTCTATAACATAAATTATCTTCGGCACATATTAATTAGCTCATGAAACTATTTGCGCGAATATCTTTTTTATATAGCTATTATAAAAATAATTTTGAGTGCGAAAATATTTAACAATTTAAATTTTTATTACTCAATTTAATAATGTTAGAATGTTTCGAATGAGAGAGAGAAAATTCAGTAAAAATTTTAATAAAAGAAGGCGATTTTTTTCCAACACACTTTCAGTGATAATGTCCAAAACTATATATTATAAATTTAAAGCTTGCTATTTTTTTTTCTTTTTTAATAAAAGGGATATGAGTCGTGATGGGTCAGGGGATAGAACGTTCGCCTTCCAATGAGGTAAACCGGGTTCGAATCCCAGTGATTCGAATCACTGATTGCTGGTCAATACTAATTCCGCATCCGGCTTGCACCGACCACAGTGCTGACGTAAAATATCCTCAGTTGTAGACTGAATCGTGGGTTAGAGTCCCCTTGCTGTCGGGCTAACCGTGGGATGTTCTCGTGGTCTTCCTCTCCATGTAACGCAAATGCGGATTAGTTCCACCAAAAAGTCCTCCACGAAGGCAAATTTCTACCAATACTCGATCCAGGAGTTCCCTTGTCTTCTGGATTGGGTTCAAAATGACAAGGCTACGGAGATGAAGATTAGTAGCTGTATACCCAAAAAATTGGGTCGGCTGTTCAACGACTGTTATTAAATAAAATAAAATAATTACTACTGCGAACAAATTATGTAAATTTATGCATGTATCATGTAAACGAAAAAAAAAAAATTTCAAAATCTAAATTAAAAGTAGAGAAAAATTTTCTTGGTCACTTTTTATTTTTCTCGAAACAATTTCTGGGAATAATTCACTTTTACGAGTTNAAAATACACCTGAGGTAGATTTATAATAAGCTGAAGTGTAAAATGGCACACCATAGGTTGAAAAATATCTACCAAGCATAAAATTAGATACCTGAGGTTGAAAAATAATTACCTGAAGTCGAACAAAATACACCTTAGGTTGAATTATAATAACCTGAAGTGTAAAATGACACACCTTAGGTTGTTGAATAAATACTTCCACAAGTGTAAAAAAATATACTTCAGGCTGAAACATATATACCTCTGGAGGTATATTTGAGGTTGATTTTGAGGTATTCATTTGCACCCTTTTCAACCTTTACGACGTATTTAAACAACAACCTCCTTTATACCTTTAAAATATACCTCGTTTATACCTCGAATTTTTCATAAGGGCTTGCTGTCGGGCTAACCGTGAGATGTTCTCGTGGTCTTCCTCTCCATGTAACGCAAATGCGGATTAGTTCCACCAAAAAGTCCTCCACGAAGGCTAATTTCTACCAATACTCGATCCAGGAGTTCCATTGTCTTCTGGATTGGGTTCAAAATGACAAGGCTACGGAGATGAAGATTAGTAGCTGTATACCCAAAAAATTGGGTCGGCTGTTCAACGACTGTTATTAAATAAAATAAAATAATTACTACTGCGAACAAATTATGTAAATTTATGCATGTATCATGTAAACGAAAAAAAAAAAAATTCAAAATCTAAATTAAAAGTAGAGAAAAATTTTCTTGGTCACTTTTATTTTTCTCGAAACAATTTCTGGGAATAATTCACTTTTACGAGTTAATAAAAATAATTTGTAAATGCAATCCTTTAATTAGCACGTTTTTGTATCGACTTGTACCACAGAGTACAAATTGCTTTCTATTTTAACAAAATCTATAATAGAGTTTACATAAAAATAGAATAAGACTTTGAATACGACTTTCTTTTTTAAAAAATTTTGTTAAATTATTTCTAATGCATAGAAAAATTTAAAAAGTGAGAGAACACGCATTCAAAACAATGAAATGTAACTTACATTACTCTATTACACTGTATAAATATTAAGGTAAGGCATGAATAATAGCTATATATTTTATATCATTGCTTACCTTTTAATTATAAGTCTCGAAAATTTTACTCTCATAATGGAAACGTGATAAAAATAAAGAAACGCAGTACATTTAAAGCGAATGAGCAAAAATGAAACTACGAGGGCTGTTCTTTTAAGTAAGGGCCGTTTTGTTGTGTACATTAATAGGTGTCCCAGCATTCCTTGGGAACAACTGCGCTCAGTTGCAGTTGTGTAGGTAAATTGTACGGTCCGTTCTGGACCCTTAAAATGTCAACAATTAAACAAATCAGCCGCCACGCGCGAAATACAATAAGCGATGCATTTTTAGTCGGCAAAAAACCTGTTTGCTGTAAACATTAACTGACAGATTTGTGAGGTTACAATATGTGAAGTAGCGAAATTCCCTGCCATGCTGACAGGGAATTTAGCTACTCTTAGACAGTGGCTCTCTCCGCAGCACAGATCCCAGCTTTATTGGATTCTTTTGGTTGGGAAGTTTTGAACCACCCTTCCCTACAGCCCAGACCTTGCACTGAGTGAATTTCATCTTTTCCGATATTTCAAACATCATTTTGGCGGCAATCACTACAACGACGACGGCCGTGACCTCGTGGTTAACGGAGTAGGCCGCAAGTTTGTATGAAGAGGGTATTCTAAACCTAGTTGTAAAGTATAATAAGTGTTTAAACAAACTGGGCAACTATTTTATAACCATCGTTGAACAACCGACCCAAATTTCGGGTATACGACTACTGATGTTCAACTCTGTAGCCTTGTAATTTTAAACCCAACCCAGAAGACATGGGAAACCTAGATCAAGTATTGGGAGAAATTTGCTTTCGTGGCGGATTTTTTTGAGGGAACTAAACACTAAACCGCATTTACGTTACATGAAGAGGAAGACCACGAGAACCTACCACGGTTAACCTGCTTTCAAATGGACTCTAACCTATGATCCGTCTATCAGTGAGGATATTTGCGTCAGCACTGTGGCCGGATGTGGATTCGTATCGACCAGCCATCGGTGGGATTGTGGGCACCTCATTGAAAGGCGAACGCTCTATCCCCTGAGCTATCACGGCTCGAGTTGGCAAACTATGCTAAAACGTATGTAGAATCTGAAAATACATTTGCTTCTTGAATATTTTCTTTTGTTTGGTTTTTGTTTCCAAACCGCTCTTACTTAATAAAACAATCCTCGAATTTCAACTGAGAAATAATTATGCCGCTTCGGAATGTAGGAGATTGTTACTGAAAACAAGAAGGGAATAATTTTTTCTTGAAAAAAGAAACAGGAGAGGGTTGACTTAAAGAGTACTAAACTTCTTACAATAAGACAAAATAGTGTTCTTGAGAAGATGTAATAGAAACCTCCATGGGGGTCTGTAAACGCAAGTCTTTGAAATAAGAGAATTCAAACATTGAAATGAGTTTAAGAAGTAAGGGAAGTGGGACGTAACTCAGAAATAATTCCTTAGATTTTGTTCTCTGCATAAGGGTCATGTTACATATGCATACCTGTCAAAATGAATAGGAAAAAATCCAGTAGATTTTACAAAATAAAATAAACTTCACGATAATTGATGCATAATGTGCTAAATATTTGACACATAGGAAATTTTAAAATTATCAAAATAGGAAAACTGCAATATTATCTAGTTATGATTAACTTCAAATGTTATGCATTATGTTTGCTCATTATTTTGAATAGTAATTGACATTTAATTCACCAAAGATAGTTANAAATTTTAAAATTATCAAAATAGGAAAACTGCAATATTATCTAGTTATGATTAACTTCAAATGTTATGCATTATGTTTGCTCATTATTTTGAATAGTAATTGATATTTAATTCATCAAAGATAGTTAAAAGATTTTTTAATTTATTTAAAAAGGGAATTCTGAAAAAAAAAACTGAAAGATTTAGAACAAAAAAGTTTTAAACTGATTTCTATAAATGAGGCTCGCTTTATTATGTATTAGTAATAATTATTTAAATACTCGAGTAAGCAATAGTCTGTTCAAAAATTCTTTTACAATAGGGATTTTTTTAGAAAACTTACTTAATTTTAGGGAATTTTTATTAAACCAGTTTACCAGGAGAAACTGCAAAATCCAATAGAGTTGGCAGCTATGCATATGGGTATAGTTACAACAGAGGGTATTTCTAGAGGGTAAATAATTGAAAGAAAAATGTTTGGATGGAAAATACTGAAAATTATTAGCTTCTGTCAACTTCGATTCTTTTTTTTTTTNTTTTTTTTTTTTTTTTTTTTTTTTTTTTTTGCAAGTTTCAAATTTCTGTCACATTGCTAGAGTAATATTTGCACCAAGCTGGCACCCCTAGCGAGTGCCACTAGCACGGTACACCACTGGCTTGCAGACACCTCAAACTTAAATTAATCCTTTTTCTTGATTTTTTTAGGTATTTATAACGGTGAACAGCCGATCCAATTTTTGGTTTACGACTACTAATGTTCAACTCCGTAGTCTTGTAATTTTGAACCCAATCCAGAAGACAAGGAAATTCCTGGATCCCAAAATTCGGAGAAATTTGCCTTTGTCGTGGACATCTTTATGAAACTAATTGCATTACATGGAGAGGAAAACCACAAAATCCTCCCATGGTTAGCATGATGATAAGGGGACTCTAACCCATGATCTGTCTACCATTAAGGATACCTTAGATCAGCACTGTGGTTGGTGAAAGTCGGATGCGGAGTTCGTATCGCCCAGCCATGGTTGAGATTCTAAATCGGTTCACCTGATTGGAAGGCGAACGTTCTATTTAGGTATAGTAAACGCTACCTTTTTTAGGTATAGTAAAATTTCCCTGCTTCATCAAGATTGATAAAATGACTTGTTTTCTCTGATCAAGTCTTTGATTATCTGCTTTAAGTTTGCTCCCAATAATTTCGGATAATCAAAGTTCATTTCAGATAATTTAAATTAAATCGAACAGATGAAGAACAAGAGTTATATGAGGGCGTTTGATCGAGAGAATAGAGGTATAAAGAAATTTAACAAACTGGTATGGTAAAGTTGAAAACTATAGAATTTTTACTTAGAAATAGATAAAATAATGTACAGAGCACAAAATTAGAAAACAAACATCTTAATAACTTATATTCTAATGATTAGATTCCATATTGTAACAAAATGCAAGTTCAATGATTCGAGGGACAAACTTTAAATGTGCTAAAACATTTGTGTAGACATTTTAGTTATGAAATCAATTTTCTCTAAATAAACATACTTTTAAATTCTTGACATTCAATTTACGGGCAATCTAGAAAATATGGTCTCAATAGTTAAGGCTGGGGAAAACGAGAGTTAGGAGTTTCTTTGCGTATTTCACCATGTCTATGGAAGTGTGTAAGATAATTTGTCACGCATTTATAAAACTCGTTTATGCAAATATAATTCTACATAAATTTTTTTTAATAATTATTTATGTTCAACAATTTTCTGAATCAGAAAAAATTTAAAAGTACGACTTTTTTGATACTGTTTAGGGGAAAAAAAGTGATATTAACATCAAAGGCCTCAAATAATTGACAGCTCTTCTGTCATAACTACAAGACAATATTTCCCAGATTGCAAGAATCTCCCATATTCTGTAAAAAAAAAAAAAAAAAGTGTGTTTTTTAGAGTAGAAAGTTTTTGTGTTTCCTTTTGTAACTTAAAATATCGTCACCACAAATATTTCAGCATATTAAAGGTCAGCTTTTTGAAAAGTTATTGAGGTGTACTTTTTGTACACTATATTAACTTTCCAAATGAAAATTTCAAAGATAAACATGCAATGATATTACTTGCCTAAAAGGAAATTAATTAAGATTAAAGGTAATATTTCTGCTTCAGCACTGCAGCCTGTTACAGACCAAGCCTTTTTCAGTAAATAGTAGTTCAGAACAAGGCAAAGAAATTTTGGTGGGTAAAATATTACCTAAACATAACAAATATGTACTGTCTGTCGAACAAAACAACTCCTCTCGCCAAATAAAGTCGGACCTCTATTTAACGAAATCGGTAAATCCCGATAATAAGTTTGTTATATGGTAAATTCCTTAAACAAAAAATCACTTCTTGAAATACACAAATTTAAATTCATAAACACTAGACATAATTAAAAAGGTAATTGATACACCTTTATCTTGTAAACGAGTATCTACTACTTATTTTATAAATCTTAACCATAAAAGAAATCTGCATGAAAAGCAATGCTACATACATTTTCAACTAAAAAAAAAGCTAAATTTATGCATAAAATTATAGTTGCATTTATTATAAAAGTAATTTTAAACATACATAACGACATGCGTTCTCAAGTTCAATTGCTACTGATAAAATCCGCTAATTTTGTCTGAGTTTTTTGTTTGAAATGCAAACAAAAAGGGATAGGGATTTCACTGCTCTCTCTATAACTTAAGTAACTTTGTAAATCAAATCAAGGTCAAGTCCCCCATAAAATGCGTTGATAAGCTTGAAATATTTTGGGAAATAGGGAAAGCGGATCTCAAAGAAAAGTTCGTTAAATATAAAATTCACTTCGCTATTCGGAGGTTATTTTACAAAGATATTTCCAAAATGTTCTTGGTTCCTAGAAAAAAAAAAATCGCAGTATGGAAGTTCGTGAAAAAGAAGTCCGACTGTATTTATCAGTGACTAAGGTTATAAGGTTGAACTGTTTTAAGTAAAGGTATAGAGTAAACCTTTAGGTTTACTCTATACAGGACAGGTTTTGATTCAAGTTCGCGAGTATCAAAATTTCCCGCCTTTGAAATGCGTTTTTGTTGTTCTATTGCATCAATAATGCCAACCAAACACTGTCAGACCTTAAATCAAAGGGAGTTTTTTTGGTAATCCATTAAAATTTTAAGACACTGAAAAAAAAACTAATAATTAATTATTTTATATTTCAATAAAATATTATACATTATAGCTTTTTCATCTTTACAATTCTTGCTTTCGATTCCTGCAACTGTATCATCTTCACAAGATTCGGAAGCATCATCTATGAGTTTTACTGGTGGGTAAAACTCTTTTAACAGTTTTGTATTGACAGATGAGAGATTGGATGGATTATCTTCCTTTGTTTGGCACAACAGTTCGACTTGAGAATCTGTCAGGTTAGATGAGAGTGACTTGATAGCTGCCACATAATCAAGCTTGCAATCCCTTTGCAACATCAACATTTTCTTGAAATTTTCCTGAAAAGACATTGAAAGAAAAGTTGTTATTTCAGAAGATTTAACTCATTTGAAAATTTTTCATCATTGCAAAAATAATAAAAATTCTTCCAACTTAAATTGAAAATTTTTTAAATTTTTTTTTTGACATTAAAATATCATTGAACATTGATATGACAAAATCAAAAAGGAAATTTTAAAAATGTCATGATATCAAAAATTATGACAGTGAAAATAGCATTATTTTAAACATTTTAGACAAAATAAGAAGTGTGTCAGTATTTTAAAATATTAAGTGGCATGCATCATTGCCTAACTTTAAAAAAGTCACAAGGCAAAATCAATAAGTTTAGATAGTTAATATATTATTTAGCAAAATAACTTTATGATCATTACTTTTGCTTTGGGCCTGATCTATAAATACAGGGCCCTAAGCACAGAACTGTCAGGGGCCCCTTGTCATCGTTTAAACCAAATTGACATGTTGTTTAACTATGACGTTTTTAAATTATTTATATATTATTATAATTAGGACTGGGCTATAAATCGATATATCGCGACANGTTACATAGAGAGGAAAACCCAGAAAACCTCTCACGGTTAGTCTAATGGCAAGGGGACTCTAACCTATGATCTGTCTACCACTGAGGTTATTTTACGCCAGCATTGTGGTCCGTGCGAGACGATTGTGGAATTCAAATCAACCATCCCTTCCGGGATTCAAACCCGGTTCACCTCATTGGAAGGTGAGCGCTCTATCTCCTGAGACACCACGGATTAGATGACAATGATTGCTTTTCTTCAAAAGCTAAACACATGAGCCACTTTCAACTTCAAATTTATTTCTCTAAGTCATTCTTTAATTCAAGTTATTTCTCCATTGCAACATAATTGAGAAACAATTAAGTCGATTATGACAATTAAGACACCAAAAATTAAGCCCACACAATCGTATTCCTGCCAACCCCCAAGAAAAAAAAAAAGAGAAAATTTCACACATGAACACAGGGTAGCATAAACATCATTTTTTTAATGGAAAAAGTCCCCATTTATCATACACAAATAGAAAAAATAAATTTATTTACTTTAGTAACATCTAAATAATCCAGTTATGAAACTAATATCATTAATAATCGAAGTACAAGTTAAAAAACAAAACAGAAATTTTGAGGTTAACCAAAACTAAGTTCAGCAAGAGATTGAAAAAACTACCATAAATAGCTCTAAATAAGAAAAAATTAGCTAAAATCTGTCCTTTCGCATAAAAATCGAAAAAAAAAGTTAAAAAAAAAGAAGTTATGAGCGCAAAATCGTCTATGCACGTAAAATCGTAAAAACAATGATTTTTGAAAAAATTACTAACACTTTTTTTAAAGTTGGCAAATGGAAACAATTCTCTTTAGATGGATGATAGACTCTCATTTGATATCTCTATCAAACGGATAGGATTGACACATTTGAGATAAAAATTTTCAGGGAATAATATGCATTTTAAAACACCTGTTACAGAAATTGAAAAAAATATTTTCAGGAATGAACCAAATATATTACAAACAAAAAAGAATTGAAATAGGTCATGAAATTTTTTTGTTGTAATTTTTGAGGCACAAGTTAAAAGTTAAGGCAACTGGAAAGTTTGTGGTAAATACCGTGGAAAGTTCGTAATCAGTTAGCATAAATGTTTACGAAAAAATACTATTATCTTAATATTGAAGCCAAATATTTTTGACAGCACAAATTTTCTTATGTAATTTACTTTTATGCTTGAAATCTTTTTGATAAGATTTAATATACTATTTTAATGTCTGTAATTCTACTCGTAACAAGGACATAACATGGTAACTGGAACTCGTAACCTGGGCATATGGGTATTCCTGGTGACTGGAAGCTGGCTGACAAAATAGCTCAGTCTGGCTCCAGTGCGATTTTCGGGTAGCTCTGAACCAGCTTTGGGAATTTTTCCCACATAATTCAGGGTATCTATAGTCAAGCTCTATCACAAGTTTACCAAGGAGCAATAGCGCAACTCAGAAGGTCAGAGAAGAGCTAAATTGTGACTCCCCTATCGTGCGTTAAAAAGATTTTCTTCAGCTAAACAAGAACAGCTTGAGGAAGATCGTTGGTCTTCTCACTAGGCACTGCACCCTCAGGGGACCCCTATACAATATGGGTATTGAATCTGATTCTATTTGTCGAGGATGTCATCTTGAAGAGAAGATTTCATGACACATACTTTGTGATTGTGAGGTCTATTCTGGTCAAAGATTTGAGCATTAAGGCCTGGGAATTAAAAGATATTCCTGTCAGGTGTTTGCTGAACTTTGTTTTAGCTATAAAGCTTTTTCACTAAGTACGATTTTGGGAGCCGTGATGGCTCAAGAGATAGAGCGTTCACCTTCCAAAGAGGTGAACCGGGTTAGAATCCCAACGATGGCTGGTCGATACGAATTCCGCATCCAGCTAGCACCGACCACAGTGATGATGTAAAATATCCTCAGTGTTAGATCATGGATTAGATAAGCCATGGATAATGTATCCCACAGTTTATGGGTTAGAGTTCCTTTGCCATCAGGCTAACCGTGAGAGGATTTCGTTGTTTTCCTCTGCATGTAACGCAAATGCGGGTTAGTTCCATCAAAAAGTCCTCCACAAAGACAAATTTCTTCCATTACTGGATCCAGGAGTTCCCTTGTCTTCTGGATTGGGTTCAAAGTTACAAGGCTACGGAGTTGAACATTAGCAGTCGCTTTTCCGCTAGTCATGCTGCCCCTGATTTTGGGAGCTGCCCAACCTCAAAGGTCTGTAATTAATAAGGTTTTAATGTCATTTTAAAAATTTAATAAATATGAATGCATTTTTAGGAAATAAAAGCTTGCATCCATTTAGAAAGAAAATAATAATAATTTTTAAGAGTTTCAAACCAAAATTAAGTACTTTTCTCCAATTTGAGTATTTGAATAAAATTTCTTGACTTTTTTTCAGAAAGATGAAATTCTCCATTCCGAAAATAAATAACATGAATAAAAGAGAATGTGTATTTACTTCTGATCCATCATAATTAAATATTCCTGCAGCACTGACTGGAGCAGATTTTCGACAACGTTTCCCCAACTGTCTTCTTGTGTGAGAAAATATGTAAGGTATTTGGAAATCTCTTGCAAGTGATTTCAATTCTTCCAAATTGTCATTCAAACCTCCTAAAATGATGAGCAAACACAATTTTAGTGGAGAAAAAACAATATAGTTCTTGAACTTGGTACACGGAACTTCAATTAGAGCACTTTGCACTATATCTGATACTTTTTATTTCAGGAAATGTGACATTGTACTTGCAAAACTTAGAATTTGACACTGTTTTAAATTGATACTGAATTTAAAACTGAATTGATACTAAATTAACTTTATACTGTTATACTAGTGTTGATGATAAATAAAAATTGCAATTGATTTTAATCCAGTGAATAAAAGCTCAACTAACCATAAAGCACAGGAATCGGCCAAAAGCTTACCAGAATCTAATTATAATTCCTTGTACCAAGTGTAAGAACGATTACTGCCTAAAATATGCTTGAATGGCCCCTTAATAAACATTGCAATATAATTTCTTCAATGTTACACATTTATAAATTTTTAATGGACTTAATTTAGAATTGTAAACTGTATCACTTTCTATATTAAAAGCTTGTTTTAAAGCAATGAATTTGAGAATGCAGTCAGCATGCTTTAGTTTGCTGAAGGGGTCATTAAAATTCTAGGCACACACACCTGTCTGCAATCTGTAGAATCAAATAGATACAGTGACTGTGGAAGTATCCAAAGAGAAGAGGGAGGGGCTCTCTCCGCCCCCCTCTCTCTATATACATGTATGTATATATACATATATATCACACTTCACAAATTAGCAATCAAGAATTCGAACTTGCAACTTTAACTCCATGATTCGAATTGTTTTACAATTAAAATAAAATTAATAATAGAAAATTTTTTACCTGAAAATTATTTAACTCTCATTTAATGGTGATTTTTTTAAATATGTTTCACTGTTTTTTTTTTTATTCTGTTCGGTGTGGTATTTGAAAGTAAAAATTTTCCTCCTTTGATTAGCAATAGGGTCGATAAGCTTTGGTCCTACGGGAGGGGATGATTTGGTAGCATTTTTCACCAAGGAAATGTTAAAGCTCGCTTGAAATAGAGCGTTTTTTTTAGAAATCAGCTACAAATTTTTTGTTCGTAAATTTAATTACACAAATATTGAGTAAAAAATTGTAATCTTAGAAGGGGCTGTGTTCCTTTATTTATGTAATAAGAGGGGGCTAAAGCCCCCCGGATCCGCGGACCCTGAATAGATATTTAAGTCAAATGGTAGCAAAATTAGTTAAAATAAGTGACAATAATAAAAATAATATTTTTTATTTGCTTGTGTTAAGTCAATAGATGTAAATGAAATACATTTCAACACAAATAATAAACTATATTTCAAGACATTTCATAAAATAATTTAAGATGGAAAAGTACCTTCACTTTGACTGTCTTCAATATCTGATGCTATAATAATGCACTTAAGTTTTTTCAATTTCACGTGTCTCTTTATTTCCCGAATTCCATACACTAGTCTACGTTTCATTCGAGCCTACAGTAAACATGAAACAAACAGTAAGCAATTGTTCATCTTAAATATTGGGAAAGACAAAAATATCATAGATTGGTTTAAAAACTGAGTTAAATACGTAGTTTTATTCTTTTACAACCATTGCTTAATTGAATATGTACAGGGTGATTATAATTAAAGTTACGATTTCAAAAATCGATAATTTTAAAAAAACTCATCAGAATGATCTGATATTTTAACAGAACAATCGTGAGGAAATGTAATTTTGTTAGGTGAAGGAAAAAAAAAGTTCCAAAGTCTGCCAATGAATGGCGCGGTCAGAGTTATGTCAGGAGGATTTGTTACACACAGGAATGTTGTTAGCCCAAAGGAAACAATAGAGTTCAGGGTTTTACTAAAAATTAATTTGCAAAAAGACAAGAATGCATGTTTACAGCAGCAGCAGGGATAATGCCAAAAAAAAAGAACTTCATAGAACAAACATCTTACTGATGATTAAGGCATAAGTTGTTCGATGTGCCCTCCACGCTGTTCTGCCACTAACTGGAAGCACAAAACGGATGCTCCCTAACGGATCGGAGAGTATCTGTACTGATGCAATGGATCTAATGTGTGATGCTTACCTTCAAGTTAGCTAGAGTCTCAATGAGCTGCGATGGCTCAGGGGATAGAGCTCCAAATGAGGTGAACTGGGTTCGAATCCCAGTGATGGCTTTTTGATACAAATACGCCGACCACATACCTTACACCGACCACAGTGCTGACATGAAAACATCCTCAGCGGTAGATGGATCATGGGTTAGAGTCCCTTTGCCCTCAGACTAACCATGGGGAGTTCTTGTGGTCTTTTTCTCCATGTAACGCAAATGCGGGTTAGTTCCATCAAAAAGTCCTTCACAAAGGAAGATTTCTCCCAATACTTGATCCAGGAGTTCCCTTGTCTCCCGAGTTGGGTTCAAAATTATAAGGCTACGGAGTTGTAACATCAGTAGTCGTAAACCCAAAAATTGGCTCATCGTCAGTTATGAAATATAAAATCAAATCTGCCCGCTGTAAACAATATTCTTCAGGTACCCCAAAAGTCAGAAATTACACAGTTTAAGGGGGGGATGTGGCGGCTATGTTGTTAGAAAATAGCCGTTTATGATCCTATCATCTCTGAAATGAGCACTCAGCAGCTGCTTCACAGGAGTAGCAATGTGCGGAGGAGCACTATCTTTCATCCACATACTAACTCTGCTGAAATGCCAGAAGGACATGGTCACACAAGAGTGCTTCATACCGCTTGCCAGCAATGGTGCAGGTAACAGGACCCGCATGTGTGATCTCCTCAAAGAAAACTGGACCGGCGAACGATAAACGCTGCAGTCATTCCACACCACACAGTGACCTTTTCAGAGTGAAGAGGTAATGGCTGATTCTCGGTCACCCATAACCTGTAATTTTCAGTATTTACAGAACCTTGCAAAAGGAAGTGGGCTTCATCAAATCACAGAATATTCTACGGCCATTCGTTGTCTACTTCCGTTTAGGCAAGCAATCGTAGTGCAAAAGATTCATAAGCTTCCAAGAGAGCAGGTAGCAACTGTTGCACATGAGTTATCTGGTACAGGTAGCAGATGGTCCCTTCATATGGGGCCCCCTTGACCGTCGGGGC